>NC_028356.1:2807356-2808742 GCF_000741045.1 Vigna radiata var. radiata | reverse complement strand
ATATATATATATATATATATAGGGGTTTGTTAACACGCGTACGCCTGTTTTTTAGTTGGTACGTTTTAACAATGTGTACCGGATTATAGTAGACACAAATAGTCTCATTTATCATGGATTCTAAGTTTTAAGGTCAAGGATATTTAAATAATTTTCATTCTCAAAACTAAAAAAAAAAAAAAGAAACCCCCAAACCCTTACTCACCTCCCTCATTCCTCTTAATCCTTTCTCTTTCATCTCTATCACTCTAACATTTTCTCTCACTCCAACATTTTCTCTGTCATCCCTACTGTTGTCCCAATTGAAAAAAAACAATCAGAAACCCTTTGTCATAAGAGATATTTTCTCTCTCATCTCAACAATTTCTCTGTCATCACTCCAATATTTTTTCTCTCATCTCAACCCAATTGAAGATGGTGGTGATAATTTGAATCAGAGATATTTTTTAAAAATTGAAAAAGTTTACTCTTTTATAATCATTTTATATTTATTAATGTGTGTAAAATGAATATAAACTTGGTCACTTTATGTTACTCTTTCCAAATCTCAAAGGTAAAAAATGATTTTACTGTTTTTTATCTTGCACAGTGGTTAAAGTTTATTCTAATGCAGAGTGGTTAAAGTTTATTCTAAAGGTATGTAGAAGTTGATTCAGTGATAAAAAAGGGACATAAGGAAATTAAAGAAATAGGTATAGAAGAGCTCCCTAGGAGTACAATTCTTTCAATTCTTGGTTGTAATCTTACATCATGTATCCCAGAGAAAGGAAAAAGAAACACTTTGTGTAAAGGGAAAAGGACAATAAAGGAAAATATCTTGTTCTTTAAAAATATAATGAAATATGGTGTAGATGTGTAAATAATGTATGAAAATTTAATTGATTTATGAAGGTTTTATTTACATGATTTAATTTAATAATAAGAAGGGAAAATATATAACACATCCTCCAAATGAACGAACAGAACAAGAGCAACGAACGAATTACGATGTCACGGATTGTTGTGTGTGGTTGTGGGAGAGTATGGAGACAAGGGAGAAACAAATTGGATAAGTAAGGAAGGTGGATTAGGGTTAGGCAAGGGGTTTTTGAATTTTTTTTTTTCAATTGGGACAACAGTAGGGATGACAGAGAAAATGTTGGAGTGAGAGAGATGAAANAGAAAGGNTTGAGAGGAATGAGGGAGGTGAGTAAGGGTTTTGGGGTTTTTTTAGTTTTGAGAATGAAAATTATTTAAATATCCTTAACCTTAAATCTTAGAATCTGACAAATGAGGGTATTTTTGTCTATTATAATCCGGTACACATTGTTAAAACGTACCAACTGAAAAACAGGCGTACGCGTGTTAACAAACCCCATATATATATATATATATATATATATATAT
>NC_028356.1:2734521-2807286 GCF_000741045.1 Vigna radiata var. radiata | reverse complement strand
ATATATATATATATATATATATATATATATATATATATATATATATATATATATATATAGGGATGTCACATTGATTAATTTATTAAATTTATAACAAAATAATATCATTTTATTTAATTATGATAACTTTTTTATGTAGTCATAGTAGCATGAAAATAATATTTAAGTATCATGACTAAATCAATTTTCTAAGTCTTGAAAAGTTTATGTGAAAATGAAAGATTATTAAAGTATAGATTTGGAAAAATTTACAAGAAAAATAAATAAATGACATAATGAGACTTACAATTAAAATCTCAGGTAGGCCTATTTGTATTAGATGAGTATTACCTGTAATTTTTTAAAATATAAAAAAATATTTTATTTATATTTAATTCAAATTTAATTAACTAAACTGAATTTAAAATCTAAAACTATAAATTTAGATTTAAATGAAATCTATAAAATATATTTAAAATTATTACAATTGACCCTTCTGTGTTGCGAGAGATCAAAAGTAAGTTGATTCCATATTATCTTTTAAAGCTTAGAGTCACGAGTGCTTCTAAATAATAAAATCTGAAATGATAGGGTGTAGAAAGAAATTTGATGGATACATGAAGTAACGGGCTTTATTGAATGACCCAATAACATATCCAAAGTAAGGCCCAAAGTAATTATTTACGATTTCAGAAAGTATCGAATTTTCCTTTTCGCACCCAAATTATTTCCTCCTGCACTTTTACAGTGTAAAAGACCATCCTTGGTCTATATCATGTCTTTTTACATCGTCATCGCTGGTCCTTCGGTTGTGTCCTTTTGCCGTTGTTTCATTGGTTATGTGTTCTTCTGTTTATACGTTTTATATCATCTTAGAGATGTTTAACATATCATATCCTATTATGATGGAAGTCTTTATTGTCTAATGAATTTGAATTCTGTAATTAGAAAGTAATTTTCAAATTATGTAATTTCATAGTGATTCTGAAAGTTGTTTATGAAAAGAAAAAAGAAAAAAACTTTTAGTTGTCTAGTTTTAAAGATCCACTTAAATTAAGTTACAAATGAAAAAGTGAGTTTAAGTGTCACATTATATAAAGATAACAACATTATATATAATATAAGATAAAAAAAATCATAAACTCAATATTTCCTCTTTTGTTAAAATAGAATCAATCTTTAATAAGTTTGGTTTAATGATTTGTTTTATAAACAAATTTTGTATAAATAATATTTTTTTTATATTAATGAACCTAAAAAAAGTAATAGTTTTTATTACAGTTAAAACTCTAACCATAATAGGAATTCACTTTCTGTGACAAGTTTACAAATATAGTTTTTCTACGTCAGTTATATTTATGATAGTTCAAAAATTGACATAAAAAAAATTATTTTAACCATCATGAATTGTTAAATTAAAATATTTATCACAACATATATTTTTTTTTTCTCAATCAAACCACATAAACCATGTTTACATCAATTTTAGCTTAGTTGAATTAGTTTAAATTCTTTGACTTGTGTAAATCATAACATTAATCCTAAAGGTAGATGTGATGTGAGTAAAAGATTGGATGATATGATTTAAAAAAAAGAAATTGTGAAGGTGAAAATGATGGACATCCCACGTGTAAATGATAATAATGCAGTAAAATAAAAAAGAAAGATTGAGAATATATATAGAATATTAAAGTAATGTGAAATAATGTATGGATAATGTTTTAGGATATTTTGGCAGTGTTGTGGTTTGTTGAAGAATAAATTAGGAAGAAGACAAAAGCAGTGTCCAGAGATGAGTGTCCACTCTCATTTATTTTTAGCAAATTCTCATCAAAACCATCGTACATCAATTATTCTGCTTCCCAACACTCTGGGATTTTCTTTCTCTTCTTTTCACTGCCATCTACCATTATTTAATACACTTCAAATCCACCAAACAATCAATTTTATAATCAACTTTCATCCACTTTAACATAATATATATATATATATAGTAAAACCTCTTATCACCTAAAATATAATCAATTTATATCTTATATATTCAATTAACACAACATGTACTGTTTGAGAAATATGTAAATTATTAAAAAAATTGTGTACCTTGGTTAAATTTTATAAAAATAAATTTAATACAGACAATTTTTTGTTATCATACTTTTATATCCTTATGCACAACATCCATTGTATTTCTATAGTTGTGCAGGATGTCAGACAGGACGTCAGACGGCTGTTGCATATTTTCTTTTACCTACTTTTTATGAAAATATTATTTTACTACAAAGCAAAATGCCATTTTTACATAAATATAAAAAATCCCCATCATAAATAACAACTCGTGATTAAGTTCTTTTCAAACTATTTGTTGTAGACATCACCTTATAAGCGGGTTTTGTAGAACTGAGTTAGGTCTAGAACCTACTTCTAACATAGTATCAGAACTATGATTAGAGTCTATTTTAGCGATATTTGTTGAGTAGATTGTTCCATCCATTATTGATCGGTATTGGAAGTCTCACATCGACTAGAGATAAGACCAATTTATGAGTTGAGTTAGGTCTATAATCCACTTCTAACACTATTGTAATATATTTTAATTATCTATTCTAAATTTTGATTACTTTTTAAATATATTGGTTTCTGTGGATAGATTTTGATGAACCATCTAACAAAGGCACGTGATTTCAATTTAATTTAAACTAAAAAATAATTGAGATTTTTAATTGATCCATTTTTGAAAGAAGAGATTGAAAAAAAAAGGTGTTTGTGCGAATTATTTTTGTTGCACATGTATGCTTTAGATTTGGTTAGTTGAACTATATATACATTTTAGACCCACGCCACAAAGATAATAGATTTTTAACATGAGGCTCTTTTATTGCCACGCGTCCAACCATCTCAATTTCAATCTTCCACCCTATCCAACACCACGCGCGCGCGTCACTGCACCTTCTTTGTCTTCTTCTCTTGCCCTAATGGAGAACAAGACCATCACACCTGCTACAGATAAATATTCAATAATTTTTGTTTTTGCACCTTCTTTTTTCCAACACCATCATCATCAACCACTGGTTTCTTACTATACACAACGTGTTTTTGCATGTGTCTTTGCTTCCACAACCATCGTATTTCACACACACACTCCATTTTGCAACCCAACAACGTTGCTGCTGTCTCTTTATCTCCCTTGTTTTCACCATGTTACAAGGAGTAATGTCTTTCTTTATGCTGTTATTTCCAATCTAGAAAATTGAAGTTGCCCAACAAAATACAAACTCTCAGCATGATGATCATGATTCGAGTGTGCCAACCATTCAAGACTATGATAACGATACTTTGAAAACATTTTTTCTTACAACATTTTAACATTATTTATGGATTATTATATAATTGATTCATAGTGATGTTTATGATTATTATTATTATTAATTGTGAAGTAATTTTGAACCAACCAAAAATGATAAGTAAATAATGTTAAAAATGTTGTGAAAAAGATATTGTCAAAATATTATTATCTAATTTTTAAACTTATTTGATTGTGAAAATAAATAATAACCTCAATAAAAAAAGTCATATGTAGCTTGCCTTTTAACAAACTATTTGGTATATGAAATGAACGATCATAACGTAAACCCAATTAGAATCTTAAATGACAAATAAGATTAGTGTCTTGAACTTTAATAATTATGGTGAAAATATGCTGAGATTGAAAATGGAAGGAGGACATTTTCTTTTAGTTTTTTTTAATCAAATTAGTGTATACCTTTTATATATCATGACTTTTATTAAGGATATTCAATTGTCACTTATCCATTTAAGTTATTTTGGATTCTACTAAAAAGTGTTTTTCTTTTATGTTCTATAAAGTGTTAATTCAAATTAATCTTTACAAGAGCAAGTAATGTTTCTGTTAAACTTTTACAATAATAATACAGAACAAAATTGAAATAAAACACTTTTTTATTGATTTTGGAAGATTTTATCGACGTAATTTATAAACAAACAAATCTGTCACTAAATAAGAATTATAAATTGTAAATGAAATTTATAACATTAATAATATAAATTCAAATTTACATACAAATATTACTAACGAATTTTAATAACAAATTCATTATCAATGAACATTTTCATCTTTAATTGAAATTCTTAAATCTATTAATAAAATTTATCAATAAATTTAGTTTTACTGACTATATTTTCGTAGTAAAATTCTATCACTAATTAGAAAATTTGTTTTAGTAATAAACGTCTCTATGTGTAGAACTAACTAAAAAAAATATCAGTGAGATAAAATATAATAAATATTTGTACACGACTATCTATTACACTATTATTAGACAATATCTAAGTAGGGTATTGTCTCTTCTATCATACCTTCCATCATATCCATCCATTAGACCTTATTCTTAAATAGTCTAACAATGTTCTTTAACAGATTGTCTGCTGCACATAATTTAGAGTTAAAATATTTCAATTTTATATTTAAGAATTTATTGTGATGTTTGTTCTAGATTTTTTTTTTTAAATATGGGCCGAAAATTGAAATTTGACTAATGTTTCAATTCAAAGTAAGTATATCTAAAGAAGTCAGAAATATTTATCAGATATAATAAATATATAATTTACATGGTCAATATTGTTATTTATACTCTGAAATATTTTTTTTAAATGATTCGAATTATCATTAATGATAAGACAACTAGCTTATTCACTCTGAAAATCTGAAAACATTCTCCTCTTGTTTTTTATCTTTCAGATTTTCAATTCTAAACTCAAATTCTGAATATTTATACAAAAGAAAAACTCATTGCAGGATCATAAGATCCCCACAAAATATGCAATTATTATTCTTGGACAAACTACTAATTAATGTCTCTGATTAAGAATACATCACATGCCATCAATGTCCTATCTTGATTTTGATACTTTAACGAATTTCACTTTCTAATTTTCCATTTTTCAATTCTCATTTTGTTTTTCCTTAAACATAAGAAAATCTCGACTTTTCTTATATGTCACCATGTTTTTCAAATTAAACATGAGTTCAAGTGTGAAAAGCTTACATTTTGCTCGAATTCAAAAATATTACATTAAAAACCTAACCAATATTTTCATACACTATATATTTTATAATTTAATCATTATATCTAACTGATATAAAATTCTAACAAAACTACAACATGAAAATAGAGTTCTTTTAAACTAATTTTGATCAATTTTACAAGAAAATTTTCAAATGTATAAAACCTTATATAGCAAGATTTTTATGCAGTGGTAATGGGCACACAATTATTGAATTAGGCAATTAATGGCTATACTAATTATGTATATATGGAAAATAAAAATATAAAATTTTAATTATGCATATGTTTTAATGACATTTACATTCTTAAACAAAATTTATATTTTTTTGCCGATAAAAAAAATTGAAAGTTTTTCAAACATGTTGATTCCATGTATAGGGTTCATACATATATGCATAGATAGTTGGTCTTCTACAGTCTTGATATTGGTGTGTTTTCTTCCTATTAATAGTATACTTTTCCCATAACTTCTATATCCATGGCCACACTAGGGATATTAATGGGTTCGCTTTAGGGATTATCTTAAGAATGAGTTAACTTAATTTTAATTTATTTTTGGGCAAGTAAAACATTATATTCAATTCATTATAGGTTAATAGATTAAATACATTTACTTATTTTTTAATTTATTTCCTATATTTATTAGTATCATCAAATTTATTCGTCTCTCCAATTTTTTTACACTAGGAAAACTTAATATATAAATTAAGAATTTTTCTTTTAAATTTTATGTAATTGATCTCTCAAATTTATGTATCTTTATAAGAAAATTTTGGCATTGGTTAAATATATGATCAAAATAATTGGTTCAACTTTTATTTCAATATTATAATAAAAATGTTTATTTAATTTATCAAATATTATTGGAAAAATATTATTTAAAAATTATATTGTATAAATAAATAAAAAATATTTAATTTTTATTTAATAATGTTATAGTATTTAAAAAAAATAAATTATCAAGATATATAATTATAATGCAAAATTTATGAAAAAATATTAAAAATAACAAAATTATTATAATACGTATATTTAACCTAATTTCTCTCGAATTTATAATAAGTTCTATAAATCATAAATTTAAATTCATTTTAAATAATGATAGAATTTCCTAATTACTTTTACAATACCAGAAAAAGTGGAAGTACCAGAAGTAGTCGAACTACAACCAGAGCCCCAAATTTATTTTGCCAACCGAGACTCAAGCATGACAAAAGAGAATTTATGAAAAGTAGACAGTTTTTTTAATATTTAGAATTTTTAAGATGTAAAAAGATTTACCATGTAATTTTGTTCATTGCAATTGTAGAGGCTTTTCTTCCCTCTCAAACTTTTCAAACTTGATTACTTTTGTCAAACTTCACAAATATATATATATATATATATATATTTGTTTGTAATAATTATATATGGAGCAATGCACATATTGATTAACCATTGTATTTCATATTTTATTCATAGAAACAGAAAATATTCTAATATATTTTGACAAGTATTTCTAGTCTTCCTATGCGTTACAATAAAGTCGTCCTCTTTCCATCAACTTTTCTTTAATGAATCCTATTAAGATATGTCTGCTGCAGTAGCTTCATTCACCATTTTTACAAGGCGCACCTGAAAATGATTTTGCAGTAACTATTAAATCACACTAATAGAGCTTCACTTAAAACACCAATAGTATGAAAGATTAAAAATAAAACAATTTAAATCTTTAATAAAATACTTAAGAAAATGTTTAGTTATTAGTTTTAAAGTATACCAATACTTTAATCTTAAATTCATGGAATGATATGGTTAATTTAAAAAATTATACATACAAGATATTATCTATTTTGAAAACTTAAATTTCGTCATAAGTTTATTCTTAAAAAAATATAGATAAAAAAAAATATTTCAATTGTTTTAGAACTATTAAATATAATAAGAATACATCTATTTTAAATATAAAATTAAAAGAAAGAAGTGTTTTTAAGTTAACTAAGTTGTATTTATGCATGTTCAATGAAACAACCACAAAATAGAAGCTTATAGATGAAGAATTGCATTGATTAAACATTGAAAGTAAGTTGATTAAATTATCTCTTAGAAAAGAACATTTAAGAAAAAGCTAAAAAGTTGTAGAAGCACGTCGGGTAACATGGAACCATGAAGGCGTAGACATTGGCACTTGGCATCTTGTCTTTCTTGCAAAACTAGTTTGCTTTTGTTTTTCTCTCCTTCGTACAAATCCCTCGACCAAACCAAAAACAAAGAAGAAGAGAAAAAAGTTTCAAAAACCACCAAACGCAAAAGCGCGTGAGTCTAGTTCTCTGTCCAAACCAAACTAAACATCTCCATAAAATCCCAAACACATTCCTATTCACATCCATTCTCATATTCTCTTTCTCTCTCTTTTCTCTCTCTCTCACTTCCGAGTAGTCATGTCCCGTCATCGACGCCAACCCTCCCAAGCCCTTCCGCCGGAATTTTTCGCCGGCGAAGACATCACTAAGCCCTTTGACTTGGCACACACCGTCGTGGAGCAAGCCGAAGGGGCCACCACCGCCGCTTCCCTTTCCCAAGCCTCACGCATTCCGACCCACCAGGAGATCAAAGATTCCCCTTGCGCCGCCGTTTCTCCAACCAAGAATAAGCCGGCGCCGCCGCCCAAGTCGACTTGAACCGCCGTGTGAATCATGAAGCTGCTCCTGCTGCATTTTATGTCTGTCACTTTTTTTTTTCTTTGATTTTTGGTTTGAAATAATTGTCAAGATGGCAGCTGAGGAAAAGCTTAAGGCATTGTAACATCTTCTTCTTTAAACTTTTTGTTAGAACTTGGAATATGATTTTCTTTATGAATCTTGATGTGACTGTTTCTTTTGGAAGGTTCTTTGAAGAATATTTCGGATTTAGAAATAGGTTTTATATACTCATCTCCCAAGCATATCCTTATCTTTTTTTATACATTCTTTTAATAACTATATATTTATTATGATTAAAATTTATAACTATATGATTCTCACTAAAAAATATCTGGATAAATAATGTTAGAAGGAACAGTAATTCTCTTTATAAAATACATGTGTGAAAGCTAGAGGTTTGGATCTGAAGCAATTTTCTTTATAAAATACATAATCAAGAAAAAATATTTTATTATTTTATAGATCAAAGTACTTTTTAGATAATTTCATCGCTTTTGGTATGATGTATGTTGCAATATCTCTGATTTCATCTGTTAATTTTCAGGTAATATATGTATTGATTTCTTGAGAAAGTTAATAACAGTTGAAGCATGTGCCCTAAAAAGTATAATGTTAAATGATGATGTATATATTCTACAAATATTGCACCATTATGATCAGTGATGAGGGAATATATAAATAATTAAACTCTAAATTTCTGTTTTAAATAATTTCTAAGGATAATGAAATATATTATGGGTGTTTAAATTTGCTTATTTTAGCACAACAGCAATATCTGTAAAGCAACCATGGCAAAACTTGCTGGTTCTATAATGAATTCTTATAATTAGGGCTGTGCAAAAAATTCTACAAATTTTAGCCTAAACCTTTAACGAAAACCAAGTTAATGAAATATTGGTGGACATCGTATTAATTACTTTTACTAGCTGAGATATTAGTTTAACTACTTGCATAAATAAATGAAATAGTTTTTTATAAGTTAAAATTAACTTATATATAAATTTTAAAAAAAGTATGTAAAAGAATTTAAATATCTCTTATTATTTAAAATTTATATTCTCAATAAAGTCTTGAATTAATATAAATATATATATATATATATATATATATATATATTGCTTTTGTGTCACCCCGTTAGCAAAGATACATCAAGAAGTTGCGTCATTACATTTTTAACAACATCTTTTTCAATATAGTGGAAGTCATTATATTACAATGTTTAAAACATGAGATGTAATAAGAAAAATTAAAAGAAAGGTGGGTCAAAATACACGGTTAACTATATTATTAGTTAAAGTTAATGTAATGTAATGGAATTAAAATGAAAGAAATATTTTAATCATATTCATTCAATTAAAAACATTACATTTAGTTATATATATAGTAAAGTATATATTATTAACAAAAAAGTATCATATTTAATCATAAATAATAAATTAAGTTATTTTAATAAATATATTCTTATCTAATGTATATTACATATTAAGGTAATTAAAGTAGGGATGTAATGTAGTAGGCCATTATTTATTTTATTTAAAAATTTAATTAATAAAATTTATTTTATTATTAAATTTCAAATTTCAATTTACTCAATTAAAATTTTATATTTAATCATGTATAATAAATTGAATGTTATAAACATACTTATGATTTTTAATAAATTGGTTTATTGGATTGGGTTACTTGATGGGAGATCCATTCAAATCCAATTAGATTGGGTTGGATTTAATTTAGGATTGAATTAAATTTGACACAATCTAAACTAATATATTTTTATTCAAGTTGGATTATGAGGATTGGTGATTCAATACTCACTCTTATACAAATTGGTAAATTTTCTACGAATGGAAATATTTATGTTTGGTTTGGAAATAGATTATAGACATTTTGAGACGAATAAAAAGATAATGTACTTTCGTTATATGATTTATTAGATTATTAAAAATATAAAATCTAGAGAATTATTTGAAACAGTGAATAAGACTACGATTAACATAAAAAGTATAAATATTCAACCATCCCCAATCCAAGAGTTGAACAATGAGTTTGTAAATCCTTATCAACCTAACCTAAAAACACTCATAACATTTAATCATATATAATAAATTGATTAAATACTATCAACTTTTTATGCCTATTAAATATTATAGCGGTTAAAGTAAGGAAAAAAAAGAGAAGTGCTAAGTTAGGTTCAAAAGTTATAGATATTCACTTTATTTAAAAATAAAATTAAATATTTTGAGGTTAAATATATTTGTAATTTTTGAACTTTAACTTGAAGTTATAAATTGTTTTTGTCTAAAACATTTATACATTCTCGTCCTTAAACTTTAAAAACAAGAATTTGTCATTTTAGTCTAATTAGGTTACATTTTTAAAATATCAAACATGTTTTGTGCTAATATTTAAGATGTTTATACATTTTAACACATTTTTACTTCAGTGTTAGCTAGAAAACACATTTGACATATAATTTTTTTTAACATAATTGGATTTAAAAGATTATATCCAATTATTTTTAAAATTTGAATATCAAAATGTATCAAAGTATAGAAAAAGATAAATTTCAAAATTTAAGAATTAAAAACATATTTGACCTACAATTTTAAAAATAATAAAACAAAATAGACAATTAAACTTTTATTTATCATGTACACCATCACCATCCTTTAAAGATGATTGACATGGAATTGGAGTAAAAGAAATATTCATTATCAAATTTCAATATTTCAATCACATTTATTTTATTAAAAATAGTACATTTTTCCACATACAATAATTTAGTATATTAAATATTATGTTATGAAATTATATTGATGATAATTATAAGATACAAAATATATTATTAAACGCTTTTGTCATCCATATTATAGTTAAAAATAATTTATAGTATTTTTGTTAAAAAGGATTGGAATCCGTGAATTAGTTCGACTCACCACGAGTTCGGATCGGATTGAATTAAAAAAAATTGAAATTTCGATATGGATAAATTTTGAGTCTGGCCCACTAAGAACTCAACTTACCTAGGTTGAACCTGTGATGAGTCAGTTTATTAACTCATCTAATTTAACTTTTTGTGTTTGCTTTTAGATTATATTTAGAGTTTAAGATGATTTTAGATTGTATTATATTTTTTTTATGTTGAATTGTTTTTGAAATTTAACATAATTTTGGATTCAAATTTATTTAGATTTGAATTAGAAAAAAATCGTTATGTTTTTTTTTTAAATTGAAAAAATAATTGTAATTAAATGAGTTAGTGAATCGACCTGTTTAATCCACCAACCTGTGGTGAACAAGGCCAGATTCAAAAAATTTTTAGCTGCTAATAAATGAAGGAGGTAGATTGACTCACGACCAACCTGTAGTATAGGTTGGGTCGAGTGAATCGTTTTCTTTTATAACACTAATTGATAATGATAAAATTGAGTGATAGAGATGTTTTATTGTCAAAATTTTAATATTTTAATCACATTCATTCACTCAAAAATATTAATTACACCTTGTTGAAAGTCCTACATCAACTAAAGATAAGACCAATTCAATATATATAAGTGGGTGCAAACCTCACAAAGTTGGTTTTCTGGGATTGAGTTAGGCTTAAAGTCCATTTCTAACATGGTATCAGAGTCTTCGTTAAAGCCTATCCTAATGCTATCGGACCATCTATTAATGTCCAGTCCCACACTCGAGATATATATCTTACAAGCTGTCTTTTACAATGTATATAAAATATAATTAATGTTCCAACTAGTTAAACAATATTATTAGGATCAATAATATGTAACTCCTTTTACTATTTTGTTCTTGTAAGACATTTCAAATAATTGAAAGAAAAATATATATTTAAATTGTATTTGACTTAACTGTAAAACTAACATATGTGAAAAAAATAAATAATATTAATGAGATTTGAGTGAAATAAATATTTTATTGTAAAATTTTAACATATAAATTACATTTATTCAAATTAAAGAAATGATAATGGATCATATATATTAAATTTAATATTATTAATAAATTATTAAATTGACTTAAATGTATTTTTTGGTTCACATATTTATAATAATAGTAATAATAATAATTTTCTGTTTATCTTTTAATCAACGTGGTCTATTTCATTAGATAAACACGTTTTAACATTGATAATGAGTTAACATCTAGTAATACCATCACTTACTTTATTTTTTTATATATGTTTATTGTTCAAGAAGTAAAATAAAAAGAATGAGATTACCACTGGTCTAATGAATTATAACGTTAATTTTCTTTTTAAAATATAGGTACCACATTGAATAAATAATAGATAGAAATAAAATATTTAATATTACTTATATAGAGACTAAAAATGTTATTAAGTCTTATTGTAATTGACATATATATTATATTAAATATTACTTTTATTAAAGTAAGAATGAAAAATGGTGTGTGAAGTTATAAATTGTAAATATGTTATCCATTTCATTTAAAATTTTGATTGAGACTATAAAAAAAGAGGGATAAAATAAATTTGGGTGTCCATGAATAATTTTTCCATTAAATATTAAGATTATACTCAAAATAAGTATGAGAAATAGTGTTTGTATTATTTAGTGCCATTAACCTAATTTAAATATATATATATATATATATATATATATATATATATATATATAACTTTGAAAAATAGTGGAAAAAACATATTAATTCCCGCGCAAGTTAAGACAGACTGTTACAAATATTAATTATTGTCATTCATCTAATTTAATAAATATTAATGGAGAACTTCTAATTAAAAATATTTGTTAATTAAACCATGTACGTTATAGGTTAAGATGCTGATAGTGATGTAACTAAGAAATGTTTTCTTGTATAAATTTTACATTTCAATCACATTTGAAAATGTTATATATATATATATATATATATATATATATATATATATATATATTACCAAATTTATACTTGCTCGTCACTACCATCGTTGATGTTGTTAATACTTTATATGTATCACTTATACTATTTTTCTCATGGTTATTCAATAAACCATTACTACATTATTGTTATTATTACCATCACAGTCATCATTATAGTGTTATTATCATTATCAATCACTATTATTGTATTATCTTTAATATTGTAGTAATTATAATTGAAATGTCTTTATTAACCTTAATTTTATTACTTTTATCATCATTATTGTCTATGTCCCTTTTATTGTCATAGCTTCGGGCAAAAGGTAGTTATATATTTAACAAACTTTTTTTTAAAATAATAAATAAAATATCAATAAAATATAAAATATAAAGAAAATAAAAACATGATTTATATAAAATCTTATTTCATGCATTACTAAAATATATTAGTACATTTTATATAAACTTTTTTGAATAAAACAATTCAAAGTCATAAATAAATTAAGAAATATAAGACGTACTTGACCTTTTTTTTGTTATTATTTTGGTCATTATCACTATTTTTATTAATATTCTATTTATTATCATTATTGTTATTATTATTAGAATAAAAAAATATCTTATTGTTTAATTTCAATATTTCGATCATATTTATTCAATTAGAAAAATTAAAATGTTTGTTGTTACGTATATATCCATCTAATTTAAAAAAAGTTATATTAATAGAGAACTTTTAAAAATAGTGAAAATAAACATGTTATTAAATCATGTGCATTACAGGTTAAAGCAGTTACAAATATTAATTATTGTCATTAATCTAATTTAATAAATATTAATGAGAAATTTTAAAAATAGTTGTTATAAATCATGTACATTATGGGCTAAGATATAGTGATAAAACTAAGAAATATTTTATTGTAAAATTTTTACAATTCAAGTGATCCATTTGAAAACGTTATATATTTTTATTATATATAATATATTGAGTATTATTAATAAAATTACACTCATCAGTCACTTCTGTCAATATTATTGTTATTACTACTATCATCGTATTATATTTATGGTAACAATTATAACTAGTTAGAGTCTTTCTGTTACCTTAATTTCACTACTTTTTTTAACATCATTCTCCATAATGTCACTTTTATTAACTAGCTATGAGGATAGTCATATATTTCATTAACTTTTCTCTCTAATTATTTATATATATATATATATATATATATATATATATATTTATTTATTTGATTCATGCTTATTACTTTTATGCTTTCACATTTTTTACCTGATTTTTATTCATGCTTATTGCTTTTATGCTTTCACAGTTTTTTCCTGATATTTGTACATTATCCTGTAATATTATATCCTAATATATAGCCAAAGGACTGTTAAATGTTTAAGTATAACAAATACTCAAAAATTATTTGATACTAAATTGAAATTTTGAAGGTAGAAAACTCTTGTTTAACCCATTAATTAATGAATGAATTAAAATGCTTTATCAAAAATCCAAAATTTAAAATTATTAATATATTTCAACAATCATCATTTTCAATACAAACTACTCTTTTCATTACCTTCTTCACGTTACTTTAACTCTAAAGATTAATTGAATAATAGCTTTCGTAACTACAACTATTAAAATAGCTGTTATTTCTTAAGGATAGCCACTAAAATATTTACCACTCAGTAAATATTTATTAAACTTAATCAAGATTTAAGAGATTATTTCAATGTATTACCGAAGTTTTAGGCAAAGCATATCAAGAACACTACAGACAAAAACATCAGTATTGAAAAATATGCAGAACATAAGAACAGTAAAGGAAACCAGTTAAAAAAAACCAGACACAGTACACTGAATTAAGAACTCCATAACTGTCATGCAAAATTAAGAAGATAGAAAATATTATATTATTATTATTACTCTTGCCTAAGGCACATGGGTACATAGACAAAAGTATTATTGATTATCCATGACACACAAAGTTGCATATGAAGCTTTGTGATCTAAACCTAGTAATCATCTCCAGGATTGGTTGGGTGGTTTTCATATGAGATTGAATCTCCTCTGAGGAATCCATTCTGATGGACTGTGTTGTTGTTGTCGGTGGTGGTGGTGGTTGCATTAGGATCATTACTGACAATGGAAGGTTGAACATTTGGAGCAGTGATATGAATCACCGTACCATTGTACTCGTAGTAGTCATGCTCCTTGAAGACAGTAGCAGTGACTGGCACAGCTTGTGCAGCAATGAGTTTGTTTCCGACAAGACCACCATAGACTTGAGGAACGTGTTCCCTGGAGAATTGAATGTTGAAGAAGGAAAAGGGAACGTTCTTGGGTGGTGCAGGTGAGAGACATTTGGTGTAAACACCTGAGAGAAAAAACATGTGCATGTTTTCTTGAAAAGTAGAATCATTGGAAGGGGACAAAGGGTTTCTTATGTGAACTTCAGATATAGGACCTGAAGCATGATGCACCAAGATGCTGACATCTTGGTCACGAGCATAGTCGAGGATGGTACTCACGATGTCCTCCCCAGCAGGAACAATCATGATTATGGGTTTTGGATATTCCCAGTTATCATCATCTGTGGATGAGATATGGAACTCCATGGTTGGATTAGGCTCATTCTCTGAGTTAAGTGAACTTTTAGCAGTTTCAACCATGGCAGGTTCTGTTTCTACTTCTTCATTTGGTTCTTTCGAACTAGGAATGTTTGGTGTCTGGGGAGGGTTAGGTGATGGTGGAAAAACCAAGGATTCACCATCATTCTTTTCCATGATTATGAGTGAGGTATATCAGAGAGAGAGAAAGAGATTAGAGATACAATGTGAGGGTTTGCTGCTATTATTTATACAACAGCTTTGAAGATTGAATGATGTGGGATTTAATTTAGATGTACATCTATTTAATTTTTTTTTCAAAACATTTAATGTAAATAAATATGATGATTAAATAAGTTAAAGTTTGATTTTTTTGAACTATTAACACAGTCGCCTTTTACATTTTTTGAAGACACAAATTTAGCAATGTGTTTTGTTTTATGTAATGTCATGATTTGTTACTATCACTTATAATATATCTTAATATTTTCATTTGCTTATTTATGTTTTTTGCCTTTGTTTATTATTTGTTTTTAGAGAAAATAAAATAAGTCATTGCATTTCATTTTAATAGATCATAAATTAAGTTAGTTTAATTCGTCATAATGAAAATAAATAAATATAAATAGACCGTTGATTTATTCATTAGTTTACATTATATATATATATATATATATATATATATATATATATATATATATATATATAATTAATGAATATGGGCAAATATTATTTTTGAAGTGATATAATAAGTTAGCTTGTTCCGTTTCAATAAAAAAAAAGTGAGTATGAATAGACTCTTGGTTCGTCCCTTAGTTTATTTTTTTATTTTGGATATATGTGTATATGTTTAAGTCAAGAAATACGATGATTTCTTCATATAAAATATATATGTATTGTAGATATGTTTGGTTAAGTATAGGGCCACCCATCACTTAAAATGTTTCATTTTTTAAGACCGATTATTTTTGTTTGAATCAAACTTTTTTGGCTGATGACTTTTTATTGATTATCAGTCTATCATTATAGATCGATCTCTTGGTCGATCATTCTAGGTCGATCACCTTTGATTGTTTATCCTTTGATCAGTCTTTAGGACTAAACGATGTATCTGATCGATTGCAGTATGATTAGATTAGCAAAATGATAATCACGAATAAATATGTTAGTATTGATTAAAGTATTATTAGGTTGTGATTAAATAAAAAAAATAGATACAAGTTCATAACAATCACTATAAATAAAGTTTTAACATATGACTTTCAATGACATGCATCACTACATTAATACTATGCGGATAGTTCATCTACTGACTTTAGCATTTTGCAGGTACCATCCGACCAAACTAAAAATCTCGATCCAACACTCATTCAGTCACAAAATGTGACATGAGTACCCAAACAACATAAACAAACAATTTGATAATCGGTAATACTTAACGTTAGAGACCGACCACAAGTCCAACCCATTCACCCAAAATCGTCCTTACTACTTTTACTCTATCACCATTGTATACTCAAATGACCTCAATTCTCTAACATTACCACCTACCAAGTCATACAATCTTATTTATAACAAATATACCATTATTAATTATGGTAAATGAACTTGTGTTCTAACGACTATTCTTTAATTTTGTTTTGATTTTGAAAGAAAATATTTGTATTGCCATATGTTTGTATAATATTTAAATTGGATGTGTAAAACCCCATAAAATGGTATTTTAGAAGTAGTGGTAGTTTAAAAATAGTGAGACTCGGTTATTTTAATATTAAATGATTTATTTATAAATAGTTTTATTATAAACGAGTTTCATTATTTTAAAACGTATCATCTTCCTAGAAATTACTTTTCCTTTTCCAGAGTTTTCTACCTTCTCTCTAAGAAATCTAACTCCTAAGTCATCTCTTTGACGATCAGGAGGAGGTGTTTAGTCGATCATGGCAACGAGGTATATGTTTCTATCCAGTCAATTCTTTATTTAGAGTAAGTAATATGTTTTGCATGTACCAAATGTGCTTCTTCCTTGATTCTTGGCCAAATTGGGGTTCTAAGGTTTGATTCCTATCATCAACTGTTGAGTTGTAGGCTTTTCTATAATTCCTTGCAGTGGAAGCAACGACCGGACGTTCTTAGAGTTGTGGTAGTTTTCCTTAAGAAAAGGGAAGCTAGACATTTTAACATTAATTATAACTGTCTTGCAAGTTTAGCGGTTGTTTGCTTATTAACTTGATTGAGTATTAATTTGAGTAATTATATGTTAGTTCAATTAGATGTGTATGTTATTGTATTGTATAATCTATGTTTGATATGATGAAATTTTACGTCTTTGCTGTCTTGAATGATGTAATATGAAATTATTTTGATGTTTGAAATTTAGTTCAAAGTGTTAGGAGGGAAGAGGGATCAAATACTAGGGTGGTGAAATTAGAAAGGAAGGTTTTGGTAGGTGAGTTTGAGAAATAAGTGTTAGGGTAAAGAAACAATTGTTTCAGGGCTGTTAATTGATCATTTGTAACTTGTTTAGGATAAGAATTAGCCAATATGCACTTTAGAATGAAATGATATTTATTTTGAAGTATTTACAAAATTGTTTAAGTGTATTTTCGGGATGAAAAAACAAATAATAATGTGAATTAAATTTATATTAATGATTCTTTAAAAACATTTTAAGAGTAATTAATATTAAAACCGTCACTATAAATATTTAAGTTTTATTATATTGTATATGACAAAAAAAATATGTAACAGTTATATTTGCGAATAAGACAGGTGATATATATTAACTGAATATTTTTAATGAATACTCTTAAATAATAAATACGAGTATTTACTTATTTATTTATTGAGTTCGGATATTATATTATTTAACTTAATGAAATTTATTTAAATATTTAAAATAATCAAGTGAAAAAAATTATATTTATTAAAGAATAGCTTACAATTCAATTTTATATATTTTTAATTTTTTATTTAAAGTTATGAAATTGAAATTATTCAGAAAGTAATAACATTTTAAAAGTTAGGGATAAATATATTTTTAGTCCCTGAGGCGATTTTGGTTTTAGTCCATCTTCAAATTATGGTACAATTTAGTCCTTCAATTTTAGAAAACTCTGGTTTTAGTCCTTTTTACCAAATTTTTTTAACTTTATTTGTTGTTTCAAACGCGTTTCTCAGTTAACATTGAAGTAAAAATGTGTCAAACAGTGTAAACAATCCAAATGCTATAATAAAACGTGCTTGAAACAACAAATAAAGTTAAAAAAATTTGGTAGAAAGGACTAAAACCAGAGTTTTCTAAAATTGAATAAAATTGAAGGACTAAATTGTACCATAATTTGAAAATGGACTAAAACCAAAATCCCCTCAAAATATAGGGACTAAAAACATATCTGTATCATTTTTAATAAAAATATACAAGATATTAGAGTAACATTATCATTTTTAATAAAAATATCATTTCTAAGGGAAGCTAGACATTTTAACATTAGCTATAATTGTCTTGTAAGTTTAGTGGTTGTTTGATTATTAACTTGATTGAGTATTAATTTGAGTAATTATATGTTAGTTCAATTAGATGTATATGTTATTGTATTGTGTAATCTGTTTGATATGATGAAATTTTATGTCTTTGCTTTCTTGAATGATGTAATATGAAAGTTATTTTGATGTTGGAAATTTAGCTCACAGTGATTGGAGGGAGGAGGGATCAAATACTTGGGTGCTGAAGTTAAAAAAGAAGGTTTTGGTAGGTGAGTTTGAGAAATAGGTATTAGGGTGAAGAAATTGTTTCATGACTGTTAATTGGTTATTTGTAACTTGTATAGGATAAAAATTAGCCTATATGTACCTTAGAATGAAGTGATAGTCATTTTGAAATATTTACAAAATTGTTTAAATGTATTTTAGGAGTGAGAAAACAAATAATAATGCGAATTAAATTTATATTAATGATTCTTTAAAAACATTTTAAAAGTAATTAATATTAAAACCGTCACTATAAATATTTAAGTTTTATTATATCATATATGACAAAAAGAAATATGTAACAGTCATATTTGTGAATAAGACATATGATATATACTAAACGAATATTTTTAATGAATACTCTTAAATAGTAAATACAAGTATTTACTTATTTATTTATTGAATTCGGGTATCATACTATTTAACATGAATCTTCACTATTTATTTATAATTTTTAATGAGATTTATTTAAATATTTTAAAAAAAATCAAGTGAGAAAAATAAATTTATGAGAAAAATAATATTCATTAAAGAATACGTAAAATTTAATTTTGTATATTTTTAATTTTTTATTTAGAGTTATGAAATTGAAGTTATTCAGAAAATAATAAACCCGAATACCCTTACATGCATAAAAACAAAACTAAATATATATATATATATATATATATATATATATATATATATATATATATATATAGTATTAGTAATAAAAAATTGGTTTCAAAACTTTTTAATTCCAAATTTAAATTGTTATTTAAAAGGATTCTTTTTCTTTTATAAAGTTTAAGTTCAAGATATAACTTAATGAGACGAAGTCAAATATTAATTTGGTGAACAAAGCTAGTTGCTATTCAAATTAGTTTTAAAACACAATAAATTTAATTATTTCTAACATGATATTTTCAGTAAAATTCAGATAGATTCTCTATTTCTTTATTTAAAAAGGAAATCTAAAAAATTCGATAAATTGATCGAAAATAAAATAGATTCAATAATTTGGAAGAATAATTCAATGATTTTTGAAGCAATCATTTCAATTCAATCAATAAAGTTGACAAATTATTTATTAAAAAAAATCTATAAAAAATTACATACTAAAACAAAGTAATTATTAAAAAAATAGAAAAAATGAAAAAAAAAGAAGAAAAAGAAAAAAGGACTTGTATTTCCAGAAACAAATATTAATTCCTAGAAAAAAAATTATGATAGTAAAAGAATAGAATTCGGAAAAAAAAAATTGCAACAAACTGATTTTTCCAAGTTTAAAACTGCTTTTTGAAAAACCAGCTTCTAGTTAAAAATGTTTTCAAAAACTTTGGATTTACATCTGGGTCACAACCTAAAACCCATTTTAGGTTTAAAATCAACACATAAACCAAATCAATTTTTGTAATTAGTTTTGAGAAAACCCTTAATATTATTTTTGTAAATATGGATAAGGATTGTTAATCCAATTCAATTATAAAAGTAGTGACAATTTATGGTTTCATATATTTTAAAATTGGAACTTTGGTTGACTTGATAGTAGTACACTTTGGGTTATTTCATAAATAATCCTCATAACTAAAAAAGTTTCTTAAATTAGAATTATTACCAATTAAAAAACATTTCCGTTGAGAGGAATTTTCAAATCTATTAAAAAAATAAAAAATATATAATAAATATGTATATGAGAAATTTCCGATGAAATAAAAGCATAATTGGGACAGTATTGTCCCATAACTGATGAGAAAGTGAGATATGAATATTTCAAAGCAAAGCATTGAAAAATGGTTAACAATAAAGCAAGCAATTCATAGTCAACATCAACATCTTAGTATGGACCAGTTCCGAGGCCAATCAATTCAATGTGTTTGCTTCATCAAACGAAGTTGGCGGTGTCGATTTTTTGTCCTAAGCACACAAAAATAGATTGTTTATTCCTTAAGCAACACTACTAACCAAAATAGAGTATGATTGATGATGTGCCTACTTTGATTATGGTTTCTTGCCTAAACCTCACTAATTCTTTTTCACTTCAATTTAGTTTGTTGCAGTTACGTTGACAATTGTGACGCATTTTGCAATTTTGATTCTGCAATAAGCAATAACAACACCAATATGGATATGGATTATATTAGATTTCCTTGTCTCCTCTCATCATCTCTATTTCTTGCACCGTTCTCACTATCACCTCCACACATCCTGTTGACAAAATTGGTAAATCTACCCCACCATGCACCAGAATTACAATAATTAACAAAATTTGGTTAAGATTTCTTACACTTGCTCATGACTATTTTTTGAATGATAAACTTGAAACCCTCATGTCGATAGAGATAAGACATAATGGATACAAACCTCATCTTATAAACTGGTTTGGTGAGATTAAAAGATTAAGTTAGATTTAAAGTTCACTTCTAATATGGTATCAGAGTCATTGTTAAAATTTATTCTAGCTATATTGTTATTTGTTAGACATATTGTTCGACCCGTTATCGGACCACCATCAGACAATCTGTTAATACCTAGTCTACTTGATATTTCCAACACAATGTATTGATATAAACGTAGAAAAGTGCACTCTGATTTTAATGGCGTAGCAAATTGACAAAAGTTTTGTTTTGATCACGAAAACTTATGCATACTCATGGTGTTTTGGGGCTTACAGAGCCATGAGTTAAACAATCAACAAGAAATTTAAAACAGAAGACTATTGTGATCATCTAAAGTGAGGGTCAAACAAACCAGGACTAACTAAAATCTTTAATAAATATCACTGAGCAAATTGAGGTAGGTACCTGATGTTACGATAAGTAATTTCTCACAATCTCATTCTTGCTATTTTCAACAATAAGAGATGATTAGAAGAATGCTCGACTACCATAAAACACACGAGATCCATCCTTTTTCTTGTTATCAGTTTCTAATTTGCTGTTTTCATGATTCTGAATCACATCACCATCGCCATGATCAACTTTTTCAGGCTTGTCAAGGTCCATGGGGAGCTTCATTTTTGCCAAGGACTCAGTGAACTGCTGCATGCTCCTCATATACATGTCCACTATCTGTTTTTGCATAGCAGCTTGCTCGGCCTCAAGATTGATGTTCCCTAATGGAGCCGAAAAAACTTGACCAAACGTTGAAGCTTCTGTTGTGTTCTTATTGGTGATTTTGCTTTCCTTTTCGTTGCTTGAGAAGGTTGCATCTTTTTCATTTGGGGTCTCACCTTCTTTCTTAGAAGTTGGGGTATCTGGACAAGCACCACCAGAGTTTTGACTACCTTCCACAGTGATTGACACAGTGACAGAATTGGAGGAGTCACCAGTGCTCAAGGGGTTCTTTTTCTCAACTGAATCTGCTGAGTTTCTATCATCACTCAAGGTTGTGATAGTGGAGCCTAGGAAGCATGAATTCTGAATGCTCTCGTTTGGAGAAAGGGAGCCTACATGATTCTCATCTGGGGGACTCATAGTCATCTCGTAATCATCAAGTTGAGGACATGCACCAAGGTGGAGAAATGGTAGAGATCTTCCAATGTTGGACCTTGAAGGAGCAGAACAAGTACCATGAGCTGCAAGATTGAAGTACTCGGACACCATTTGCTGGTTCTCCTTCACAACACTGATGTCAGGAAATTCAATTCTTGCATACTCAACTGGGTCCAACATAACTTCTGAGATCTTTCTATCAAGCAAGATGACTTCTGATGATATGGATGAAGTCTTTGCCGATTCAGGTATCAAATTCACTGAGGAATCGAGTGCCAAAGAGGGGTCTAAAGCCAGTGTGAGTTGAACGGTTCCAGCAGGAGAGTGGAAAAGATCAGTGGAAGAAAGGCTGTAATCTTCGGTTACCTTTCCTTTGCCAATGACTTGTGAAATTGGGACCAAAGCAAATCCCAATAGCTGGTCTTCCATGTGAATCCTTGCCCTGCTAAACATCCAAATTTCACATTTCAGAACAGCGTCTATTTGTCTAATCTTCATCCTCATGTTTTCATTGAATGTTGGGTTTTTGCCACCTCCATTGATGATTCTGGTAGAGAGGGTCTCATCAGGGTTGTAAGTTAGAGAGAACTTGGCATACACATCCTGGTTGTCATAGATGCATATGTTATGAATATTCCTGGCATGATGGACAAAGATATCAAGAATCCCTGAGAATTCAGCTTCTTCATCAGCATGTGTCCCTGTGTTCAAATTTGGACTGTACCTGAAGCTGCTGTTCTGACAATTCTGATTGAATGAATCCATTCCAACCCTTGTTATGCCGTGGAATTTTGCTTTGCAACAAGTCAAAAGGTTTCCAAAATCAGGAAACACCAGAGAAAAAGAGTAGGTGTAGATATTTGGATCATCAATGATCACCTTGAAGATACATAAAAGACCAAATGAAAGCAAAACAAAACAAAACAAAACAAAAAGTGGGTTATAGAGAAAGTTAGAAATCAGTGGAAGAAAGCAGGCAAAAAGATGAAGTTTGTAAAGGATTAAACAGCAGCTGAGCTAGAATTAAGGAAGAAGCAAGGATAAAGAGAAAGGGATGGAGTTGGTTGGTTTATTGAATGGAAGTGGGGTTTAAAGAAATTGTGGTAGTAGGTGAAAAATGAAGGATGAAGGATGAAGCATGGAAATGAACAGAGAAGAGTTATATGATGTACATGTTTGTTTGGATGCCACTTTTCTTTTGGTGTTTGCTTTGCTTGACAATGCAGCTTCCATATATCTCTAGTGCACAACTTCCTCCACTCACACACACTAATGCTGTTGGAGGACCCACTTCCCACCATCTTCATTATCACTCATCCTGCTCTTCACTTCATGCCACCCTCACCATTCAGACAACATAGATTACCCTGTCTCTCATTATCATATATTATCAAATAACACAACAGATATCTTGTCTCTGTTTTCTTCATTCATTTTGGATTCTGATATCTTTGACTTCAAGTCAAGAACTAAGTCTTTGATGATCATAAAATAAGAAACACCTTAAACTCAGATTCTTGCTACTTGTAATTCTTCTTCAAAAGTTTTTCTTTGGGAGAATTCATTTCAGTTTGTTAATTTGAATGATGATTAAGCAAAAAGTTAATGTTGGAAGTCCTGAAGATGGAGGAAACATCAGAAATCATAACCTTTGACTGTTTCTTTTTCATTACTGGTAGCCATTGGTAATCACCCTCACCACATGCACATACATCATATATACATTACACATGCTAAAAAGTATACCCAGTAGAACAGAAAAGAGAGAAACAGCAGAATTAGTGGGAAAAAGAAAACTTCACATCACTGTCAAATTTGCTCATACCCCATGCATGCATAGCAAGATGAGACGTGATGACATAGACTTCCCCATAATTTATTTATTAATTGGGTTATTTCATTTCCCAGTGGAACACAACTGTTATAATTTTATTCCTTCCTAACTACGTTGTCACTTCTAAGCCACAACCTAACAACAATATCAATGTTAGACTTTTTATCAATACATTATTTTATAAAATGATGATATTTTCACTGATAACTTTTTCTACAATGAGACACGTTTTCATTATTTTTGAGTGATCTATTTGAATTTACTTTTAAAAAAAATATTTGAAACCGATAAATCACAAGCTGTCACGTATATATTATCAAAAAATTGTTAAAAAAATATTGTTAAAAAAACTTTTTCCTATTTTATATTAGATTAATGGAATCATGATATGGTTTTACATTCATTTGACACAGAATATAAAAATATAATAATTATAAAATTATAAAAATGTAAATTTTTGTATTAAAAAAGAAAAAATAAAAAAAAATAATATCAAATGAATATAAAAAATTTAATTGTATTAAAAAATATTTTTTATAAATAATATATAATCATTTATCTGTTGAAAAAATAATTCATCCAAATTATTAAACAATATAATAGATTTTTCTCATATGTGTGGTCAAAATTGCAATCAATTTCTTTTGCCAAAATATTGCAATAATTTATTAGGTTAATTAGTGGCATGTGTGGCTAGCATTTCCATAAATTGTGAGCTAGAACCTAGAAGAAGTTTTTCTCACTTGAAAGTCATGAAAAGTGAGATATCTTTTGACTTCATTACTAATGTTAGATGAAATTAAATTAAAGGTGGCTAGGATGAATGTGAAGATTAGGTAAAGAATATTTGAAAAATGTAGTGTACTATTATTGGGATAATTTTGCAGAGTTTCAATAAGAAGTTTTGTTGAGAATGGTAAAGTTAAAATAAGTGAGAATGGGATAACTTAGAAAAGCTTCTTTGTAACGAAAAATGTACCCAAAAAATGTCATTTTGCTTATTGTTAGGACCATTGTTACACTGAGTCGTCAATTCTACTTAGTTGTATTGAAAGCATTCATTTTAAATAATGGGATATAACATTTTTATGTATTCATCAATCACTTCAAATTCTGTTGACATATCGAATACATTTTTCAATTAATATAAAAATAAAACCTTAAAAAGAATTTAATAGTTAAAAAAACTATGTCTATTATTTTTTAAATTTGTAAACAAAAAGTTCAACAAATAAAAATATATTTAATATTTTAATAAATTTCACATTAAATAATTTTACATGTTATATTTAGTAAATAAAGTATTTTATATGATCGATCAATCAAATTTAACAATAATAATATATTATTAAACATGACATTTATTATACGGGTTTGTTCATGCACTTACGTTCTGTTTTTCAGTTAGTACATTTTAACAATGTGTATCGGGTTTTAATAGATAAAAATACCCTCATATACTAAGTTTTAAAATTAAGGGTATTTGAATTATTTTCATTCTCAAAACTAAAAAAAAAAAAAAAAAAACGTCCAAACCCTTACTCACCTCCCTCATTCCTCTCAACCCTTTCTCTTTCATCTCTTTCACTCCAACCTTTTCTCTATCATCTATGGTAGATTCAACTGAAAAAAAAAAATCAGAAATACTAGTCGTTAAACAATTTACCTTTGTAAAGAGTTGAGTCATTGGCATATTCGCCTTCAGGTTCATTCAAGATCTCTTCAATTTCATCATCTTCACTAACCTCTCTAATTTCATCATCTGCAGATGTTGAATCATCATCTCTTAAAAAACCTCCAGGCCAATTACCAATTCCTTCTGATGTCATTATGCTTGTGAAAATTAGATAAAATTAGATAAGACAAAAATTATAAAATGAAAACTCATTATAAAATCACTTTTTGTAAGAAATTGTATAATAACGAGTGTTTCTGATTTTTTCCAGGCCAATTATCAATTCCTTTGATGTCATTATGTTTGTGAAAAATTAGATAAGATAAAAATTATAAAATGAAAACTCATTATAAAATCATTTTTTTGCAAGAAATTGTTTAATATCGAGTGTCTCTGATTTTTTCCAGACGAATTACCAATTCCTTCATATATCATTATAGTGGAGTATGTGCATCAACTTAACTGACCTTAACAAAGTTTGTCCAAATGATGGGTTGGTGAACGATGCGCTATGCCATCAAATTTTTAACTTCTTAGATGCATACTCTAGGTACAACCAAAAATCTGGACATGGACAAAACAACCTTCATCACTGAGTGGGTTAACTATTGTTGTGAGGTTATGTTGTTCAGTCTAAAGAATGATAAGGCCATTTACCAATGCTTGGTGGACAAGATCTTCCACCACCAGATATGTCGATGCATGAAAATTTATGTGGACAACATGGTGGTGAGGTCCTAGTTGGTTGAGGATCACATAAGAGATATGGAGGAAGTCTTTGATTATATCAAATGTTACAACATGTGGTTGAACTCCTCCAATTTCACTTTCAGTGTTTGAGTGGGAAAAATTTTGGATTTCATTCTCACTACACTGAGCATTGAGGCGAATCCATACAAGTGAACAATCATCCTAAACATGAGGAGCCCATAAAACTTAAAGGAAGTGCAAATGTTAGTGGGCCACCTAACTTCTTTGTGTCAGTTCATCCATAAGTTGGCAGAGAAAATAAAACCCACCTTGAAGATTATGAAGAAAAGCTTTCTCATCAAGTGAGACGAGCAATATGAAGTCGTGTTTGTAGAAATAAAGACAATCCTGGCTAGTCCACCCATCAAATTGGATGAAGCAATAAGCACAACCTTGATCGAAGGGGTCCCCGAAACAGAATTAATATATTTTATTACCAGAATTTTGTAGGATCCGAAGACACGTTATTAGCAGATTAAGAAGGAGGCGCTAGCGTTATTCACAATAGCTAACTGACTAAGGATGTATTTCTACAGTCATCTTGTGGTTGTCTACATAGATCACCCTATTGCAAATAATTTGTGGAAGCCTGACTTGGTCTGATGAATGGTGAGTTAGTCAATAGAGCTATTATAGTTCAGTCTTTGTTGCAAACCACTTGGCTCGATCTAAGGACAACACCTGGTGGATTTTGCTGCTGAGCTCCCAAGACAAGCGTGAAAGCCACATGTTGACAAATTGTCTGACAATAATGGTGCAGGAGCCAGTATCGTACTAGAGGTGTCAAATGGTACAGTAATAGAACACTCACTAGTGTTCAAATTTAAAATGTCTTATAACCAAACTCGATATAAGTCTTAGTTACGAGTCTCACCTTGGTCAAGGATGTGGGAGTGCGTCAAGTTGATTGTCAAACAAACTCCCTACTCCTAGTTGGGCACATCAATAGAATATTCCAAAACAAAGACAATCAACTCCTTCAATTCTTCCACAAAGTTACAAAACAAATTATAGATTTTAAAAGATATTTAAATTTATCTACTTTATTACTAATACAATTTGGTTTATTATTGATATGATTTGATACATTTATGAATTTTGTAACATCTCTCAATTTGTTTATCTAATAAAACTTTAGTGCAAATACTCATGTAACACTTCAATAAATTTGTCAATTTTTTTTTAAAAAACACGCCTATTTTTATAAAATGTAATAATTTATCTCATTACACACACACACACACATATATATATATATATATATATATATATATATATATATATATATATATATATATATATATATATATATATATATATATATATATATATATATATATAATAACTTCACTCCATACTTAACAAAGTTCATATTTAATTCTATTGGCAGAAAATATTACTGTGAATATTAATTATGAAAATTCTTAAACATACGTTTATTACATTTACTAAATGTTGAATATGTTTTTTAACACACCACTTTCTATATTTATCTATTGTTAAATAAAATGTAATTACAGAAATGTTCAATATGATATAAATTGTATATAATTCAAATTATATAACAAATAATTGTTTATTTACAACCAAGTAATCTGTATGAAATATTATAAACTTCAAATGCTATAATAATGGCAAGTTTACTTAAATGAAATTTTTATAATTCTTTATTGTTCTTCAATAAAAATAGTTTATTTTTCTTATTTCCTGACATTTATTAAAATACCAGAAAATATATTCTAAACTGCATATCCTAAAATACAAAATTGATAGGTGCATATTAAAATAACGGAGGTGCTAGAAGAAACGACCTCAAGAATAATAAAACAATGGCCCAGACAATCGACCTACACAAAGTCCAGTAACTTTCATGTATAGTTACGGGCTTCCTTTTATTTTGGTATAACAGCTATTTTAAAACTTGTGATTGGCCCGTCTATAGGCAAAGTCATAATAATTTATATTCTTGTTATTTGATAAAAAAAAAATTATTTAGAATTTTTATATTTTCTTTTTAATAAAATTTAAACAGGATCAACAATTATTTATCAAAACAAACCCAGCAAAAAAACACGGTCAAAACCACTAATTAATTATGATTATGTCATGATTAAGTTTAATTAATTTATTTTTAAAATGTTAACTTTATGCTTCATAATCCTTAAAATTTTCAAAACTATTTCCTTTTATCGTTAATATAGCATCCTAGTATAATTAACAACGTATTGGGATGCTGTTCTATGTCACCACAGTGACAAGGATTGTCTTTTATAGAAAAAAGAGAAAACAAGAGAAAGAAATTAGTGAAATTACTTTTAGAAACGGAATCAGATAGGTAAGAATAGAAATTTACACGATTAAAAGATAATTACTATAATACATAATAATTTTTATTTTAGCTTATTAGTAAAGTTTAAATTTTATATTATGTAAAAATAGGTATGATATGTGATAGAAATAAAATAATTAAATAATTTTCCTTCTTAAATTATTATAAAAAAAAGTTATATTTAATTCATAAATCAAATTATAAGGTATTTAGTTTCAGTACCTTATCAAAGTCGTGTAAAACATTATAAAAAACAAACGAGATATTAAAGATTATATTAGAGTGTACTTGAAAATCCTGATTGTTATATGAGAAATATTCATGTTATATAATCTATTTTGAAACTCTCTTTATTACATGTGAAACAATTCAAGTTCCATTTGTGGAGAAAAATATTTTATGAAAAGAATGTAAAACATATTTTCAATCAATAACATATTAATATTATATATTATATTTCATTCTAAAATTTCGTTTATCATACGGATAATACTTATTTATAGTTTATTATGAAATTTTGTTTGTCATAGAGGATATACTCTACTCTGCTGGTTTGCTGGATTTTCGTTGAAAGAGATATTTTACATGATTTTATAAAGTATAGGAAGAAAATGCTTTATAATTTAATTTAAAGATGAAACATTAAACTTTTACAATAACTTAAAAAAATTTATATTTAGTCGGAACAAAAAGAAAGTTAGATTTCCTAAATAAGATTTGCATGCAGTAAGAAAATCCATTTGGATATTTTCAGATAAAATTTGTGACGGATAATTGGTATCCGCGGATATTCATTACACGTGAGTTTTAAGTAGTGCGTATTTTAATATCTGTTTATAAACCGGTCGGGTGCGAGCAATATACTATCGGTATCCACGGATAACGGATATCTGTTAGTCGCTAAAAAAAAAAATTTAATTTATATTTTATTAAGTTAAATTTAATTAAAATTAACATTAATTTATATTTTATAGGTTAAATTTAGTTAAAATTAAAATTAAATTAAATTTATATTATATTTTATATATTTTTATAATTTTATTTTAATTATTTATAAAAATATATTTTTTTAAGTATTTACAGATATTCGCGGATATCTACAAATATCTGCGGGTTTTAAAATACCCGCATATATATCAGTATGGATAATCAGATAACAAATAAATTCTTTTTTGTCAAATCGGATTGTAAGTAAACATTATTCGTGTCTGACCGATCCGTTGTATGTTGCATGTGAATCACTCGTATTTATGTGTTGAATATTTTTTGTCTTATTTAAAAATTTAAAATAGAAAGCAACTTTAATGGTGTGCAATTAATTAGAAGGTGAATCACTAAATTAAGATGACAAAAAGAAACTTTTAGAGAGATTCTAATAAAAGCATGAAATTTGATTCCAACCAAAACTTTAGTTTGATTCTCAACGATTGATTTATAAAAGATGCTCATAACTATATGTAATATCTTATTATTGTATTCTATAAACTAAAGTTTTCATCAACCCACAAAACCAACCATTTTAATAATCTTCCATACACCAATAACAATAATGTGCTTTAAGAATGTCTCTATAAATAATTCTTACTAACTTCATCCAATTAACATAATAAATTCCACTTTTTCCTCCCTTTTGACGGCAAAAAACTTTATTCCTTTCCATTTTTTTCTTATTCGTTTTCCATCCATACAAGTCACACCATAAATATAAATTACTTATTAATTATTGCTTTGGTACTGTGAGAACTGTTTCTGTGAACAAGCTATTAAATTAGTATTACATAAACATAATATTATAGTTGTATTACACTAAAACACTAAAATAAAATACCTTATCAAAGTCAAATATAAATATAAATTTAATTTAAATAAGTTATATATGTTTTTTTACGAGAAAAAAACATAAAAAATTCTATATTAACGAGTTGTGAAAAAACTTTTAAAAGTGATCAAAACATTATTTTCAACTTAATCTTAAAATTATAAATCATTTTATTATTTTTTATTTAATCTTGTTAATCGTTTTATTTATTCATATTTAATATGAGACTTTGAAATCACTTATATAATAACAAAATTATATTTGAAAAAAGAATGAGTGAACCAAATTATCAAACCAAATAAATTAATAGGAAAGTCATTGGGCTTTATAGTTGGGACAGTCAGACCCATAAGTTAAGGGTGCTTTAGTCTTAGAGGGAAGCTTTTTCAGAAATAAGATTTTCATTTGCCAAACTTTCCCTTTTCTCTCTAGAACAATTGCTTTGTCCTAACCTTGTGCTCTACCTTCTCTCTAGATTTCCAGCAAAATTGAATCGTTCAACCTTGATTCTGAAGGTGCTCAAGTGTTCACCGCGTAGAGAGTTCATTTCTACCGAACGTTTTCTTCGTTCCAACTGGTAAGTCGTTTTCCTCTCTTTCTCTCCACTGTCTTGAGCCTAGGGCATGCGATTTTGTTGGTTCCATGTGCTCTGTGTGTCTTCCTTTCGATTTCTCTATCCACTCTAGCTCAAAAGGTTGTTTTCATCACCACTTTGGTGATCTTTAGGTCCTGCAAGCTCAACTTTGTGTTAGGAAGCACTGTTAGGGCATCTCATGTGAATTGTTTAACGTAACCACCAAGGTAATGGGAGCTAGTTATGTTTTATGAGTTGTATGATGTGCATGTTTGATAAATTGTGATTTGGTGTACTGTTATACAATATTTTTGGACTTGAGCATGTTGAGTCGCTTTTGCTAAAACAGTGAAATTGTGTAATTGTGGTGAGTTGATTATTATTTGATTTGGATGAGTTTGTTGGCTGTAATTGGTTTTGTTGGAAAGGTTTGGAGTAAGGATTCTGTAGTAGCATTGATACGGGTAGTAAGTGTGCATAGGTACTGTTTCAAGTTAAGTTAAGGGAAGTAAACTATCGAATTGGGCATTTGGGGTCTAGAACACCATAGGACAGTTTGGATAACTTGGATAAATAAATTGTAACCTGCTGAGAGCATTTTGTTGGTAGGATAAAGGAGTCTTAAAAACCTGAGTTGGCACATCCCTGATCATATAGTAGCCCTGGTCTGATCCAGTCAGTTGTGACTAGTCATATGTGTTGGCGTCAACGGTGAGTCTGATGCATTCAGACATCTGATTCCTCTCTGATGACCAATTGTGGTGTAAGGAGGATTGGGGGAAAGTAAGATCTCTATTGTGATGAGAATTAGATATATAGTTTAGTAATGGGGAAACATTTTGGGTTGGTTAACGGGAAGTGAGGGAGTGATTTTGGACAGTAGGAGTATAAGGTGCATTTGGTCTGTTTGGATAGTTTAGATAAGTCAATTAAGACTTGTTACGCACATAACATTGAACTAAAACATGCTAGAACTGGTAGAATAGAAATTGGGTCCTTGAGTTATGGAAATCAAGAAATTAAAGATAAATCCAAGCTTAAATCACTTTAGAACCATCATATGATTGTTAAAATCCATCTACACAAGTTTAAATAGGTCCATCTCATGAATTAGGAGTGTTAGAAGTTAGGTTGGAAGGTTAGAATTGGTTGGAGGGGTGTGAGTCGCATGATTATGCAAAATCATGCGTTCTGCAAATTATGCAGAGTCACATAGTGCACCCTGTGCGCTATGCGAATTTTAGCAAAAAGGCTTCCCCATCAGGAAAATTCGCTCAGCGCACCAAGGTTGGTGCGCTGTGCGAATTTTTGTTGTCTTGCCTTGCATCTTGGTGCGTTGTTCGACATGGTTCAATGAGTTTCACACTTTTCCTCATCTGTTTGAGCTATTTCATGTTGTTTGACTTCCAGGGTGTATTTATGTCTATATAACTGCTTTGAGTGGCTTGATTTTGCAACATGATTGAGGGTATGTTGTATTGTGTGTGAATTATAGTTTGAAAATATGTATCAAAAAAAGTTGTGATTGGTGTAAGTGTAACAAGTATGGTTCATGGACGTAATTCCATGATCCTCAAGGAGAGGATACATGGTGGTGCCCTAGTAGTGTGTCGAATGATTGCATGACAGCTCAGTCTTGGGGGTTTTCCTGAAACTACAATGATCAATCATTCTCAAGTAGAGAGGATTGAATCATGTGGTGAGTAGTAGCAGGAGGTCCTAGTCTTGGAGGCTTCCAATATGCTCCAAGGCGCAGAACGGACTAACCTCGTGAGTGTGGTAGGGTGGAACCCATTAGCAATGGCTTTGCAAAGCAGTAGAGGCCACCACGATTGCATAAACCGCCATAACTCGACAATCATTCTAGTTCGGACGAGTCGGTTTAAAGTTTAACAAGTTATGTTGTGTGATCATATATATATATATATATATATATTTGTTTGAACTTCGTAAGTTGTGTGTGACTGATTACATGCCTTTTATATAATTAGCTCACCCTTGTTTGCTTGCGTTTGTGCCATGTTTGCGTTTGTTTCCTTTTGCGATGATCATCCACTTGGATGTGAGCAGATGGCGAGGAGGTTACTTTGGAGACAGCTTTGGAAGAAGATAGAGAAGCTACATCGTAGTTCTATAGGCTGTATTCCAATGAACTCATGTTATTTTGAAATAGTCTTTTATTCGTACCACTTGTGGTACTCTTATGTTTAAGTTTTAAATTCATAGCAAATTTGATGGATGACTATAATACCTTAACCTTTAATCAAGTCTACTAACTACTTAATAGTATGATATATGATGACATCTTAATTATATTATATATGTTTTCCTATATAATTGAGACGCTACAAAATGAATATATACAAAATACATATAAATATTTAATTTTTATAATGTTTTTGAATGGATTTATTATTTCCATTTAGTTTAGAGAAAGTTTAAAGAGAATGAGTGAGGAGATGTTTAATGGAGAGGATGTAAAGAAGGAGGCATGAATGGAATATATAGTTTAGAGACGAAAAGGGAAAAGACATCACCAAAAAGAATAAACTAGAGTCGTGTCTCCACTCATCAACCAAAAAAACAAAATTCCTTCAACTATGTCGATACAATGTAGAACCACTTTTGGGGACACTTATTATCACCATAAAATCACTTCAGCTCCACCTTATTTTTCTCCCAAATTATTCTTAGTCCAATTAAACCCATATAAGAATTATATATATATATATATATATATTTAATTACTAATTCTTATATTTATATTTGAATTCACAACATATAACAATTTGTCCAATAATAATAATAGTAACAAAAAAAAGAGATAAAGCAATTAGTTATATTTTAGAAATTAAATTTTTTTAAATATTATAAAAATAATAGTTACTAGATAATCTAAATACATTATAGTCCTCTTTTCTTATACAGCTAGAATGTAAAAACTATTTTATGTGAATAAACCAAAATAATGAAAAATTGTCCATAAAGTACATAAGAGTCAAAGTTTCATTATTATTATTAGCAGAAAGATTCGTCGATGTGTTTATCTATTAGTATTTTTATTTTTATTGTGCATGAGGTTGAATTTAATATTTTGTAAAAAGGTCTTTTACTTATACATGATGATGGCGACTATTTATTTTAATTTTTACTTAAAGAAGAAAAAGTGGATAAAATGGGAAAAAGTGGCTGGTTTCCTAAAATAATAATTAAACTGCAATATTTTTTAACAAAATGTTTTGCACAAAGGGAGAAAACATCATCTTTACTACTGTGATGGTAGATCAATGCCAAAAGAAGTAGAGAGAAAAACTATATAGTTTGAGACAAATAACAGGGAAAACATGTAATTAACTGTGTTAATAATTTTGTTTAAGAATAAAAAGAATATTATATATTCGATGTTTAATATAATATACACATTTTGTTAGTTTATTGTGCAGGCTAAGATTATGCTTTAACAAAAACAAATGTTTTTTTTGCATATTCTATAAATTGTTTTTGAAAAGGATATCGATATTTAAACAACATTTTTTTAACAATATTTGAACATGTGTTATTTTGTGATTGGTTTATGGTAATGTTTATGATTATTATTAGGATAATGATATTTAGACAACATTTTTTTGACAACATTTAACATTGATTACGTGTCAATCTGTGATTGGTCAAAAATTACTCCACAATAATATTTATGATTATTATTATTGATTGTGGAGTAATTTTTTACATAATAAATGTTCAAATGTTGTCAAAAAAATCTTGTCTAAATATCATTATCCTTATTATTATTGATTGTAAAATAATTTTGGATCAATCACAAAATAACACGTAGATAATGTTCAAATGTTATAAAAAATGTTGACTACTTTTGAAAAACCATAACACTTTGAATCATGGGACAAAACACACTTACCTAGTGACCTCTATCATTCTACTTTCCGCAACAAAAACAGTTTTGTATGTTTACGTTGTTTTTCCGACCCTACCACTTTCATTAACAACTAATTATTTGATGTTCTCACACAGTACTATAACTTTTCTGGAATTTTTTACTTTTTATTTTTCAATAATATTTTCTTTTTTTAAAAAAAAAATAATCATAGGGCATGTTTATATAATTTCACGTGAAAGTTAGTTTGTCTCCCATTAACACTGGTGAAGAACTTTACTTATTTATATTATGATTATCATTGCTGTATATATTCTTTTGTTCTTTGTTTGAAGTTGCTTCCTTTTCGTACGATATGGCATATGAACCTTGGAATTAGGATATGACAGTTTTTAGGTGAAAATTATGTTTTGTGCAGGTTTTATTGTCCTTCACGCCATTAATGGAGGTCATGCTCATACACCCATGTCTGATACAACTTGCCTATTTACAGAAAATTTTGCATTGGAATTCATGCATTTTCCAATCTCTTTTCAAACCATGTTTTCAATCACCACAATCATGAGACCACTCTGCAAACTTCTGCTTAGGAAATCAAAGAAACTTTCTTCATAATACAATCAATCAACAAATTCTTCTCACCAACTTGCAGACTTTTCTTTACTTTAACTGTTTAAAGCTTATTTGTTATCATGTGAATAATTTCGTATGAACATTCATGCAAAAATAGATCAAATATCTAATTTAATTCTCTAATATTAACATTTAAAAGTGGATCTTAAATTTAATTCGATATGTTTATATAAAAGAATGTGTTGAAACTTCCACACCAATTAAAAATAAAGTCTCAAAATTATAATATATAAATAAGATGTAAATTTTGTCTTAATGGTTCAATTTTCTTTAAAGTTTGACTATTTCATGTTTTATAATACTTTGAAAAAATCACCCATAAAAAGAAGTACATTTAAATGAATCTCAAAGTGTTTCAAGCAAATTAATTGTTGATTTCAACATTGGATTACGCAAGTTAAAAATAAATAATAAAAATATAATTAATGTTATATTTAAATTTCTTCAAGATGATTATCATATAAACAATCTACTTATCATATCTTACCATTTGTAATTGAAGAGTAGACTAAAAATTATTTAGAATGATAGAGAATAATATCATTATTGTACATTAATCTACCACAATCAAATGATTAAAAAAACCACGTACACAATAACGACCATTAAATCATAAATGTATACAATATGAGAAAAATTCAAATACCGAAACATTTATATAAATATCTATGTAAATACTTATAGAGATGAAGATGATATGACAAATAATAATTGTTTGAAGAACTTGTAAAATTTAAATAAAAGTAACGATTCCCCATTACATTAAATAACTTAAAAGTTCAACCACGAAACAAAATGCCATTTATTTGTAATGAATGACATAGCTCTAACCTCAACAAATATTTTTAGTAATTATAATCCAATTCCAACAAGTAATAATCCAAATTTAGTAGAACGAAAGATTATAAAATTAAAAATAATGATAAATATTGTATAATAAGAGTTTAAAATAAATCACAGTTAAATATTATAATATATTAAAATTTAAAATTAAGCTTATTAAAGATTTTTAAAATTACAATGGCATGTTAAGACAAAGAGCAAGAACTCAAGTTTAAAACAAATGACATACTCTACTAGAAAATCTCCCATTATCAACCAACTTATATACTAATTTATAAAATTAAAAACTATTAATTACAAAAATAATCACTATCAAAAATAAAATTTATAATTAGTTTTTATATTGATCACTAAAACAAACAACTAAGATTAACTACAAAATTAATTTCTAAATTAATCTTTAATTAACTAAAAACCAATATAAACACTAGTAAATAATTTCTTTGACCAACTTACAAATTAATTATAAATTTTCGTTCATAATAATTGACTATTTTAATAACTAATAACTTTTAGTTTTATAAATCAACATCCAAATTGTTCCCTTAGATAACAACTTCAACGATGGATTATCTTTTGTTTCTAAAAGTATTCCCATGTAAAGATTTTCTCGGAGTAATAAAGATGAAATCATCAGAAAAAAGATAATAATAAACAAGAGAATGTTTAGCAGAATCCATAACATATAGACATGCAATAACCACAAACAAATAGAATAAGAATTATGGTGAATAATGGAACTTTCCCTCTAAAATGACCTAATTAATTCAAAAAGATAAAAGAAAAATGGTGTGTCTCTGCAAGAAGAAGATGAAAAACATATGATGCTAACTTGGTATGTAGATGGTGGAATCACTGCAACATTCAAACATGATGAGCACACATAATAACTACACCAATTTAGTTAATTTATTCACCTAGAAAATTCTCACTGTTTCTTACATAATAAAATCATCTTGTACACTGCCCACACTGATCAAAAAGTTCTCCAAAGAATCACTGACACAGAAGAATATGATTGCAGCGTTTTAAACACTGAAAAAACCCAAAAGAAGGTAAAATAAGTGAAAAGAATATGCAGCAGAAATCACCTTACACAAACAATCATTTTCCTAGAAACCACAAGACTGTGTCTTCAGAAAAATTATATATTCCATCGAAACTTTTAGATTCTGGCAGAACCATGATGTTTGATGAAATAATTCATTGCACATAAGCATTGTCAAATAACAACAAAACACAGAAGGGAAAAAGTTGGCACTGCAAAGACCTTATTATATCTCTACAAGTTTAACTAAAAAAGAACAGATAGGGCAAAACATAAACCAAAATGAAAATGTATATCTATACAACAGAGAGTGTGTATAGAAGGGTTCACAAACAAAAAATATAACCATATTATGTTTGTCCTTTTTTCAAAAAAAATTAAAATGTCTCAGAACATGACAAAATGCAGAAATGATAACTGATCACAGCACCGAGCAAAGGAAGCATAACCAAATTGTTCGCAGAACCACACCAAGGTAGACACATAAAATTCACCTGTACTAGTTAAATGTGAGAAATTCAAGAATAATGTACTCACCAACTCAGACATGTACCTAAATGTACCAACATTTTTGCACCAACCATGTACAAAATAGTAGGTTATAGCAGATAATGGGAAGAGTAGTTACCCAATCATTTACAATGGAGAAGAAAACAAATCGTATATAGTGTGCTTAAGATCACAATCTTCGTATACTCCAAATCCCAGAAAGGAAAAAACCAAATAGCCAGAACCAAACAAGCTAGAACTAATATCAACACAAGAAATGCCTTCTCTAGGGCACAGACAAATTGTTCAAAATTCCAACAAAACCCTTAAATGGACTAAACTAAAGACAGGGTAATTGATTCTTCATCAGTGAAAAGTATACCCAATGATCACTTTTTCATTGACATGTTAGGAATGGTGGACAGGTCAGCATTATAATTCAATACCTCACAACACTAAGAAAAATACAAAAGTGTGATTGCATTCTTCATATTAGTCTATTAATGAACACTATATCATACAATGCCACAAACAATCTTATGCTTCATGCACTTTTCAGAAGTAGCAAACACAGGTAACATAAATAAATAAATAAATATAATGTATTGCAATCCACATGCATAATCGTCTGATATATAAAATACTTTCAGACAGCTAAAAGGGGGAAGCATGTGCAGGGAAAGATAATCTAAATATGCAATGAATAGAGACAATCATTCATTTGTTTATCATGGTCGGAATCAGTAACCAAGAATCTAGCCAAAAAAATAAGTGTCACATATTTAACTGCAGTTTCCCCACAATAAAGTATATAAAAGCTGAGTATGCAACTCCGACATCAATTTATCTTGTTGAGAAGTAACATACCAGGCAACTTCTAGGATATCAACATCATTTACTATAATATTGCAAATATTACGATTAGAACAGAAAGGAATGGTATTTTAAATCTTAAATGGATTTAAATTGCAAATGAAATAAATGTAACATCAACTAAAAGGACAACAATAAGGTGCACTTATTGGTAATGGAAGTTTAGCAGACCAAAATCGAGCAACAGAAGAATTAAATAGCCCTAATTCCAGTTGTAGCAATGCAAAACTAAGTGTTATAAGGGTTAGAAAATGAAAGATGCGATAACAGGTATTGCCTGAACTCCAAATTCTAATCGAAGAACAAAAGGAAATAAGAGTACATCAAGTCTTCATGAATGCAGAAACTTTGCAGGTTTCTTACGCATCAGAGATGACCAATGAACTAGTATGAAAAGGACAGACATACAATGATGGTGACATTACAACAACTTATATTGCTCGAGTCTAAAGCAGCATCTACTTGTTATATCAACATTTATTTATTCTACTATTTTTGAACCAACTGAGCTATTACAAAATGACAACTTAGTAAGTATTAGCATATATTTATATATAAATATATATAATAGAAATTTAATATTATATTCAGAAAAATGGAAGCAATCCAAAATAAAGAGAAATCATGCAGAAAATACATCTGGCACGCAAAGGACTGAACGCACATCAATAACAATTATAACAAGACATTGACATATATAAATTTATCTTTGTGATGTGCTTTATACTGTAGCTTTTTTGATTTTGGGTATAAGATTACTGTAGATTTCACCTTTCACCAATTAAAAACTATAATAATGAAAATAAAGAGGAGCAAAATGCAAAAGAAAAGTGATTTAGGTTGAGAAGAAAAAGAGATAATCGTTGGAAACCTGCAATGAATAATGGTATAACTAAAATTAAAATGGTGAACCAAGTAAAACAAGTTTTATCCACCTTTTGTTTCCATTTTGAGTTAATTCAGTACATAAAGAAACTATTTGTTTAACAGTTAGATAGTGAGGCAGGCTTGACATTCCATGATGATCTCATGCAAATGACAGTGGCCAAATTGGGCGAGAAAGAATAGAATTAAAAACAAGTTGAAAAATAGCAGAAAGAAAAGAGTAACATACGCAATAGAGATACAAAATCCTAGAAGAAAATTAAAGATTTTGAACCAGAACCTACGTCAGCCACTCCAAGCCCATGTACTAATATCTTGCACTTGGAAAGACCCTTTAAGTTCAATTCATTGGATTACCATAAGCAGAAGAACCCCCAAGTAACCCTCCACCCGAACCTGCATAAACATCAGAAGGATCCATCATCGGAGAAGAAGAAGACACCCCATTTCTACCCACCCCACCACTCCCTCCGCTTCCACTTCCGCCGTTTCCACCACCCAAATGCAACTCAGATAGGTTTGGATACACATCCCTATTCTCCACCCCTTGATCATACAGAAACCCTTTGAACACGTGCCCACCAATCTTCACCACAGCCTGGTACGCGTACTCATCTTGCCCATCCTCCACCGCCGTCACTCTAACACACTTGAAAACCGCCGGTGCACGTACTTGCCCAGGTAATGACTCCTTGAAGCCCGCATCTGCACACAATTCAACCAAACAGCCACAGTTAAACATTAAACAACCTCCGAACTCCTAGTCAAAGAAAGAAACTACAATGCATGAGTTTATGTTTGTGTGTCATCATGCATACTTATCCAGAAAATCTGCAAAATTTAGCATCTAACACTGTGACTGACTGTGGAGGATAACACATGGTAAAACAAAAGGGAAAAAAATGTTATTGAGAGAAGAAAGTACAAACCTTGATGGCTAGAGCTTGTGTCAAAGCTTCTGGGAGGGGTGGTGTTAGAAGTGGAAGTGTGAGATGTTGTAGTGGTTTGTGAAGCAATAAGCCTAGGTTTTTTAGTCCCGGAGGTGGAACCACTGGAACCAGCGACCGCCGCAGTGGCCGCAGTCATGAGCTGGCGCTCTCTCCGGCGTGCGGCGGGAACCCATGTGCTCTTAACATGGGTAGGGCAATCGAAACCTCGACTTTTGCAGCAAGTCCTACACCTTCTATTGGTACAATCTTTCTTGGCCTGGTTTCCGCAATCTTGGCACGTAGTTCCCCCACTACTGGTACCCGAAGCAGTTAAGCCGCCACTGGTTTGAACCAAGTTTCCAGAACTAGTGTTACTTTGGTCGAGAAGCCCCTGCTGTTGCTGTTTCTTCATGTAGTGGCTCTGATGGGGCCCTTGGTCTTGCCAAAACTGAATTCCCCCACCACGTGGCCTGTTTCCGAGGAAGTTGTCGGATTCCAGACACGGCGTGGCGGCAAGAAGAGGGATGACGCCGACGCCGAGTGCAGTAGCCGGGTTGAGGGAATCTGCCATGACGGGGTCGTGTGGGGGCTGTTGTTGGTGGTGGTGATGGTGGTGGAAAGAGGAGGCTGGCGCCACCACGAACATTCCCATTTCGGGGTAATTGATCGACCTATTGGCACCGGACCACATTCCAGTGGTGGGTCCGGTGGCTGCTGCTGGGGCGGCAGGACCAGCATTGAAACCAAGGGAGAGGTCGTCCACGGGGACAGCGCGGCCACCGGCAGCAGCAGCAGTGGAAGAACCAGTCCCTGCCCAGTCCGCAAAGGCACCAGAATCTGAAGGTAACCTCCTTGTAGTAGCCACAACTGAAAGTCCTTGATTTCTCAGATCAAAAACAAAAAAAATAAAAAACAAGATAGAGTTTCCTTGTACAGTGGATGAAGGGTAGGATGTATGGTGTGTGGGAAGCACAGAACTATTGAAGAAGATGAAACATAGATCTTGTAATAGGTATGTGGTGTTTGTGTGAGTATGAGTTTGTATATATATTTATATATTAAGAATGGTTTATATATTTCGGGTGTATCTAATGCGGGTGTTATTCTTCTCTGTGTGGGGTCTGTGGCAGGGAAAGAATTTGTTGGTGGAGGGAAAAGAGAAGTTCTCTTTTGATGGAGTTTGTTGGTGAGAGATGATGAGATGAGATGAAATGAAAGATGTTGTTGTTTGTTGGGAGATGAGATGAGAGTGGAGTAAACTTAGATTTTTCTCTCTCTATGAAAAGGAAGGGAAAACGAACAACTTCTCTGCTTCTTCTGTTTTCTGCTTCTTCTGCTGCTGCTATTGTGGCTACTACTACTACTGTCACTTTGGCTTTTTTCACAGGAAGAAAAAGTTTTGGTTTCTGAGTAAGAAAGAAAGAAAATCAGTTTCTGAAGGGTCCAGCAGAGTGCAGAGGGAGCAGTGAATGAGAAAATGCAATAACGACTTCTTACTTACTTACTTCTTCCTTACTGTGTCCCTCTTTCTTTCATTTTTGCTCACCTTCCATATCTTCTTCTTATGATCTTCCTCCACAACACAAACCTTATAATCTGTAATTTGATCTTCTTCCTCTGGGCTATGGCTTTGGCTTGTTATGGAAAGTGAAACTGAAAATGGCTTCCTTTCTTCTTCTCTCTCCAATAATCAGCCTCTGATAATAAGTAGTAGAAAGAGAATGAGAGAGAGAGAGAGAGAGGAAGAAAGAGAGCATAAAGACTTTTGTTCTCTTGTTTTTGTAATTTTATGGAGTCTCTAAGAACTCACATGACGCCACTCATTACTTGTGGGCTCTGGCGCGTGGAAGTCACTTCCCCACCACTCACGTCTCAATCTTAAAGACAGGCGCGTGCACACAATTAGGGTATTTGGATGTTATTTATTTTTGAGAATAAAATTAAAGCATGCTGTTGAGTAGCACTGAGCTATATACTGTAGTCTATAATCTAAGGTGTCATCCATATCTTTTCCTTTTTTCCTAAGATAGTCCTTCCAACCCATATCTATGAATTCTTTTCTATAGATCGTCTTTGTCAGATTTCAATTTATTCACTCTCTTTTCTTTCTGCATGTTCTCACATCACACACACACACACACTCATTTTTATTATGCTCTTCTTTCTTCATCATTCTATACCAAAATCTTCTCACTTTCAGTTTTTCCAGCATCTGCATTCTCTCTATTACACCAAATCTTCAACCAAATAATAATAATAATAATAATAACTTCACACTATCATTTCATACAATACTCAATCATTTTGCTGTTGGTTGTTGCCTGTTTCATATTATAATAACTATGTAGCCGAAATTTCCCACTTATTGTACTCAGATTTAGCTTTTTTGCGTCTAGTCTGTGTGCAACTTCTTAACTAGAAATTAAGGCATTCAATTATACTTTTTTATTTCATAAATACATTAAAATACTGACATAGGATTGGATTAGAAGAACTATACAAAACTGTGCATTTAAGGAATTGTTTATTGTTATATATAAATATATAATCAAAGTTAACACTGATAATTACTTTATATTGACTAACAAGTAATGCATGGATGTTTGTACCTTTTACAAAACTTATTCCACAGACTCTTCTTCAATGTTAATTCAAATATGTCTATAGAAATTATATTGTAATGACATCTGTGTTTTCATAGGAAAACTGGTGAGCTCTTTTAATATTTGATATTCAATTTCAATATAGAATTCTAGTTAAAAATATCATCTCATCATAAAATAATATGACTTGGTAGAAAAAATAACTAGTTTTGTGAGAACAAAAATTATATATATCTCTTATATTAGTGAAAGATATTTACATGTATAGAATTTTGTGTTTAATCTTTTCAAGAGTTCGTACTAAAGAAAAAAGGTATAGTTATCACAGTAGTTCTTTATTGTAAAATTCATTTTTCCATTACATAATAGTATAGTTTTCTGTCACTGTGAGACTCATTATATATTTTTGTTTTAGTGGGGGGAATATAGCTCAAATGTTGGACCTTTCTGTTTAAAAGGTAAAATCAGTGCATACAATACAATTGAAGTGAAATCTCCATATCAATAAAACACATATAATGTTTTACAAACTAATTTAAAATAAATTGGGAAGAAAAATTCAAAAATATTAAATTAAGCGTAAGATTAAATTACCCTTTAATACAATTTTGTTAAACATATCAATTCAAACACATTTCTCATTAGATTTAACTGAAGAAATATAACACTAATTTTATACCTTGACATGCTTGAAGTAATAACTTTGATAAAAGATTAGAGAATGCTCTTCTTTCTCTAGTGTAACAGTACATAAAATTAAACTCCATGGATGAAATTTTTTGTATTATTATATTTTTAATATTACTTAAAAACTATTTTATTTGATATGGTATAAAAAATGCTTTTTGAGTAACAATTATTGCATTATTTGTACATGATTCAAGGTATCTATATATCTGTTTGTCATAGAATAATTTAAATTTAGAGTTAAATATGTTTTTAATCTTTAACTATCACGCGATTTTGTTTTTAGTTCCTACTTGAAACTTTGATGACTTTTATTTCTCATAGTATTGAAACTATTATAAATAATCCTTAAATATGGACGGCGTGAACTTTTATTTGACGTGGCTAACTATCAACCCACATCTGATGTCAGGTATGAGTTTATTATTTGCCACGTTCTTTTTTTTCTCCTTCCTTTTGCCTCCACCCTCATGGCCACCACAAAAACCACCAAACCACTACCTTTAACCATGGCAACCATCGCACCAGAAACTTGTACGAAACCCAAATCGAGCAAATCGCACCACTCTTGCCGTCGCGCCACAACCACCCGTTGCAGAGATCACTTGAAACTTGCAAAGAGGCAAACCTAAAAAACGCACAACCATCCGTCGCAACCACCCAGAAAATCAAAATCAGAGAAAACCTCAAATACACAAACTCAAATCGTGCAAATTAGTTCATCTCCTCGCCGTCACCACGTTCCCCACAGTCACCGGACCTGCAAATCCAGTTTCTACCATTAACGCGCCTCCAAACACCTGTAACCAAAAACACAGAAGCAAAAAAACCTAAATCGCGATGAACCCTAATTGCGTAAGCAAGCTTCACGCACCACCAACAACAGTGGCGCAATTCTGGGTTTTCCGTGAAGATGAAGAAGCTGTGGATTTTGTTTTCAATTTATGATTCAGGTGAATCTTGCATGAGTAGGGTTCACAAACTTGTGATTTTTATGTGATTTTCATTTTGCAGGTTGCTGGATTTCGATGTGGAGGCCCATGACGCGATGCAAGGTGGTTGCTGGTGATAGCATGGTGGTCCGATGCGAGAAGGATGGTGATTCTTGGGTTTCTTGGCAATTGGGATTTTTTGATTTCTAGTTTTGAAGGTGATGAAGATGAATGCATGACAATGATGATGAAGTTGATTTCACGGTGGTTACAGAAGTGGCGTTGTTTGTAGTCCACAATAAAGAACAACGTGACACACAATTACAAGTTACAAGAGTAAGCTAACATTACATGTGGCTCGCTATTAACCAAAATCTAACGTCGTTCAAATTTAAGGATTAATAGTAATAATTTCAAAACTATGAAGATTAAAGCTATCAAAAGTAGGAACTAAATCCAAAATCGTGTAATACTTAAATAATGAAAAATATATTTAACCCTTAAATTTATAATAAATTATGAGTAAAACATATTGGAATCTAAATTCATCCTCTTGCATGAGAGTAAATAGAATGTTCGAGTTACTTTTTTAAGTAAAATCATCACATTTGTGGTGACAGTTTTTGTGACAGAATTTGAGAAGCTTTTACTAGTTTGTTTGTTTTTTTTCTTGAACCTAATATAAGCAGTTCCAAAGTTAGTTGTCTTTTTATAGACATTGTATGAGAGACATGAAATTAATATTTATATTTACTAAAATAGAAAGATAAGGTACAAATCTGGAGCAGTGAAAATTCCTCTGCTTGAAATAAAATGCATCTATCAAATTAAAAAAAAAAAGTTTTATTTTTACAAAGACAAAAGGAATATGTCATGAGTTTCGATAAATTCAGATGAGACTCCTTGAAGGGACAAAACAATATCACCATTTTGTTTTTCTGAACATGCTCAGATTCATATAAATAACACCAAACACTCAAAGTCATCATCATATCATATGTGAATTCAGACCAAACCATACAATAAACTTGGATAAATAAATAAATAAATAAATTATTTTAACAATAATTTTTTAATAATTTTTTAACTATACATGTGTGAGAGCTTGTGATTAATCCGTTCAAATATTCTTTTAAACATAAATTTAAATAGATTAATAAAGTAATAACACGTATTCTATTGTCAAAAATTTATTTTCTAAAAGAAATTATTTTACTCATAATATAAAACAATTTATATGTTTAATTAATCACATATTATGTTAAGATGAATTTTAGGTTATTTATAAAAAAAATTGCTAAATATATACGAGATAATTGTGAGAGAGGAGTTAATTTTTTTTTATTAATCAAACTTAATAAAATCGAAAGTGGTTAATTAATAATGAATAAGTGAATTGAATTCATATAAACTCAAATAAGTGATCATGTTTGTAATTAAAGTCAGAAAAAGAGAATGAAAATGTGTGAAGACATTGTGGTGTAAATGAAGCAAAGCATGAAACCTAAATTAATTTAAAAAGTCCACTAAGAAACAATCTATTGTTGTGGTTTACAGCAGTCATTGTACCTCAAAAAAAACACTATATTAATTCTATTCACATGTACACATATTGTGTACTTCTAGGAATCCTCCAACGTACTTATTGGTCACAAAAGTTTCTTCTTTTTCCCTTTACAAATGAGGTTGCAAGATGAAATGAATGTGCTTGCTGCTTTACATTTCATATAGTGTTGTTTTCTGCAAGTTTCTTATGCAACAAGGACAATACATAAAACAAGAATATGAGGAAAAGACCCTTCAAATCTTCCGTCACTGTGCATGCATATCATCCAATCTTATTGCTCTTCACTGTCAAATTCTTCCTTTCACATGTCTCTGTGTCTTCAAAGATTAAAAAGGACATATCAAACTTATTTAAATGACTCAAATTTATCAAATTTATCAAATTTAAAGTGGAATGTAACTTTTCTTCTTTATTTTTTAATATACTCTTAATAATTTTATATACATATACATATATATAAGCACTTGTATTTTTCAATATAATTATGAAATTTTAAAACCATAATTACACTTAAAAAATCTATTATTTATAAAATGAAAAGTAACAAAATCTGTCACTCTTGTCGGAGTTTTTAATAGATCACCAGCCTTACCTAACTTGGGACACTCTCACAAACATAAAAACATAAAAATTGTATTTTCTATAAAACTCATACACTCATAAAAGTATGAAAGTGAAATATCAAAGACAAGCAGACAAAATTCTCTACTACCATTAGCAAATTCACAACATAATGAAGTGATCAAAATTAAAAATAATGCAATCACAGATGAACAATATAAACTTGAATTAAAGAATGAGTTAGCATGTGAAATATTTGTTTTTTACAGTACACTCCGAATGAGGTAAAACAGAAAATTTTAGAAAGAAAATTGGTAGAAGAGAATTTCTAGGTAATATTTTCTTATGTTTGTTCAGTATTATCAACTTTTATTATAAAATGTAATTCTATTTAGATAATAAATCAAACTAACCTCAAATTTGTCTCTTAAACAAAAGGTTCAACTTGTATATGTGTTCATTGTAATTTATTTCATTTTCAAATATGCTGATCTCCCACTTGTATAATTTTTCTGTAGTTAGTTTCTTTACATGATAAACTCAAGCTAAATAAATCTCTAAATAACCCATGAAATAAATAAACTAATTAAACTTTTTGTAAGAGTAAGTATATATGACTCAAAAATTTTCTCAAATATTTATCATTTAAAACCATTAGATAAATATATTTGTATACTTGATAAACTGATGTATGAAAATATAAAAAAACTGTAAATGTGTACTTTATAAAAGTATGGTGATTTAAACTTTATACGTAAAACGTGTCTATGAATAGTAAAAATGAAACTTTTCTAAAAAATAAAATAAAAAAACTTGGAATGAAAAAGTTTGATGAGTGGTGTGGCGCGTGTAAGATGATGCATGGTGGCTGTAAGTAAGTAGCCATAAACTTTTACGTGAGAAAACAAGAAAGAAAGAAACACGAAAACGAAAAATAAAAGAACATTATGGGAAAAAGCTTTCACTTCTTTGCCTTTTTGTCTCAGCTCGTGTCTTAAGAGCCATTAATTAGCCGTTAAACTTTTCGACTGTGATATTTAAACTTAACACTACAATTTGTATATTATACATTATGTATTGACTTTATCTCTAGACGATATTGTGACTTTATCTTTAGTTAATATGAAACTTTTAACAATTAATAAAGAATGGTCTCATAGTATTTGATAAAACAAAGAAAAATATGATATGGTACTATATAATTGACATATAACAATTTATTTTTTTAAATTTTACTAACAAATTAGTTTTATTGTATTGTTTTAAAGGTATTGTTTTTGCAATAGATTGAGATTAATGAAAAGGTGATAAGAAAGAGTGAAAGAAAGAAAGAAATTTGTGGGGGCATGAGTTATAAATATGGTGTTTGAGTGTTCACATCACTGAGTGAGTTGTCTCAAGGTTGATTCAATTATCTCTTTATATGGTCTTAAAGACACATGTTGTAAGTGTGTGTGAAAGTATAATCTTCTCTCTCATTGAGTTAATGATGCACATCAAAAACTAATCTTTTCTTTTCCATTCTCTAAACTCTGCTTAAACCCATCTTATAACTCTTTAATTAGTAATATTTATGTTCGCCTTCTTTGCAATTATTATTATTATTATTTTGTTTGTGTTTGTGGGGTCGGTGTTAAATCGATTATAATTATAATTAGATGCTTTAAAAATGTTTATTATATTTGGAGAAGCATGGATGGGATGTTAAAGAAGTGGATTTGATGATTCTCCATGATGAAGATAAGAAGGGTTATTGTTTTTGGTTGAAAGAGAAAGGGAAAAAGTGCATGATATTATAATCGTAAATGTGTTACTTGAGTAGCATACCTTTAATTTCCACCGACCAAAAATTGTTTATCTTACACTTCAAAATCAAAAGCCAAAAGCATCAAAACCAAACCATGCATCCTCATAATTCACTCTATGGCCTTCTCTTTATGCTTTCTACAAACACGTACGTTTCTTCTAGAAATCTGCTTTTTCTCTCACAAACATCTCTCAATAGAATAGGATAATTATATTCTGACAATATTTTTTTAACAATATTTTAACATCATTTATGTATCATGTTGTAATTGATCTGTGGTAATTTTTATAATTATTGTTATTATTAATTATGAAATAATTTTAAATCGATCACATAATAATGCGTAAATGATGTTAAAATGTTGTCAAGAAAATATTGTCAAAGTATCACTTTCTAATAAAATATCACCTTCCAAATACACTGTTACAACGTACTTAATAAATGCAAACATAATATAATTGTGCAAATGAAATTTGTGTTTATAGGAAAAAAAATATATTATCTATTCAAATAACAATAAATCTATATATCACTTACTATTATATTTAATTTCTTTTTCTTTTTGTAATATACTAAATTTTAATAACCATCCTTAACAATAGTAATAAAGTCATTATCATTTCTTTTAGAATTTTAAATTCAATATACAAATTAAAATATATCAACATAATATTTACTTCTTGTTCTTAATAACCATATATCATATAATTAACATTCGGAATAACATATATTTTTATTCATACACAATATGTGTAATTATCATTTATCACATTTAATAACTTGAAAAATATAATGAAGACACCCAAATATCAACACAAAAATAAGAAGAGAAAATTATTTATTTAAAATGTATCAAAATTAAAATAGTGCCAATGCGCGATATAACTGTATTTGAAATTACTGTTTTTTTCTTCTTCTTATTTTCTATAAAATTAACTTGAAAAAGTAAGTTAATTTATGGAAGTTTTTATTCCTCAAAAGATTTACACAATGAAAAAAAAAACATATCATTGAATCTAAAGTTAGAAAATAGATTAATACTTAAAACAACATTAGTCTGGTTAATTTCCAACATTATATCATCATTAAAGTAAGTTTTCTGCTATCGGAAGCTATATCGCACCATTCCCATGATTTCTGATAAGATTTCAACAATTAATGATTGTCATTTTCATCATAACTGCCATCATTCATCCGTGCAATATCGATTTGTGAAATGCACAATTACAATCATAGAGTTCTATTTGAATCTGTCATAAAGTATTTATTGGGATAATTTGTCATAATACCCTATGTTAAAATGATGAATCTGAGTGAACAAATTTCACATCAAGTAAAAAACTAAGGGTGTAAAATGATAAAAGAAAAATAAAATTAAAGAAAACAGACGTATGAATATGCTGAAAAACATACGAGTAAAAGCTTCACTATTGCATGCATGGCGTCGAAGGCTTTGCCTAACTCTGCATAGAATTATGTTTAAACAATGCAGATTACTGGTTACTTTCAGAAAAATTTTAGATTAGCTTACGATTTTACATTAATAGAATTGTCTCTTTGTACTTATAAGAAAGATTTTCCGTTTAAGAAGTTATGGTTAAATATTCAAGCACACGTTTAATCATTTTTTTCTCTCTCTCTTTATTATCATTCAGTGTGTCAGGTTAAAATGTTTGGCTGAAATTTGTGTAGAAGATTATTACACTATAAGTCTAGTGGTAGACCTGTTTTTACAAAATCTGGGGGAGTATTAAATAACGAATATTAAAATTTCAGTATATAAAGATGAAATTTAATTATGTCATGAAATTATTAATCGTTTTATAAATCTTTGACTTTATTGGTTTCTGTATTATTATTTTTTTATCATTTTCTTATCGAATGTCATATAACATTTTTTTTTATCAAATTTTATCTAATAAAACGTATGATATCTGGGCACTGACGAGGATAGAGAGTGATCGTTGGTGCAAGAAGCATGAAGTGTGAAAAATACAAACAAAGAGCAGTTCCTGACAAGCTTCCATTAGAAGGAACACATGTCAGAATCGAACATATACCGGAATGAGAGAAATCTAGAGATTGTATAGGTATGTAAGTACTCCATGGTTAAGTTGCTTAACCTGAAGTAATTTAAGGATTGGTGACTATCTGGAAAGTTTTCCTGTAAAGTGTACGAGTGAAGACAAAGCACATTGGAAAGTCCCGTGTTGATATGTGGAGAGGGTCAATATTTCCTGTAAGTTGCCGGAACGTTACAAGACTTGATTCATAGTATGAAAAAAATGGCTTGTTATAACTTTTATACTAGTCTCAAAAGCCAAATTAAATGCTTAAGTGGTATTGTTCTTTATGTGAAATTATGTTTTGTGTTATTAAACCAAATGTCTTTTGAAAGGGTGTGTTATGTGAGTTGGTATGAACAGTGGATTGATTTGAGTTTTAAAAATTGTAAATCAAGTTTAACTTATATATTAGTATGAGTTAAGTGTTAATTTTGGGTGAATTTAGCTTCACAAGATTATTCTCAAAGAAATCTTTAGTGTTTCAAGTTTTTGTGGAAGGTGAATATATACATGCATGCAATCCAAAATCTTTATAGTAAAATATAAGGTAGAAACAATTATAAGACTCTTACGTAGACAAAAGACATTTGTACAATAATAAAGTGTATGTTAGTTTTATTTCAAAGTTAAAAGTGCTTGTAATTATATGTATCTTCAATATTTAAACAAAAATTATCATTGTTCTATGAAAATTTATTCTAGATAATATTTAATTTATGGTTTATGATTCTAATAAGATTTCGACGGTGATACTCTCCCTATGAAAACATGTAAACTAAAACATAAAACATATTTTTTTTTTATTAAAAGATCTCAAAGAAAAGAAGAAGGGGAGAATGGAAGACAGATAGGTGAGGAAAGAAAGTGAGTCACATCAAAAGTAAAGTCCAAAAATGTCAACAAAAGTCGCATCACCGTCCAATCCCATACGCAGCGTTGACCCCTAAACAGTGTGCCACAAATTACGAATGACTGAGAAAAAAAAGCAGCAGTAGCAGTACAACACCAACATTAATAAATCCCACAAATTTCAATTAACAAAACCTATGGAAGGACAAATTCACCTCAATTCCTGGAACTGGTAGAGGACACATTTTCATCAATCAAATAAAAAAAAAAATCCTATTTCTCAAATTCCGATTTTTTAAAACATGTTTTTATAAATTACTCCAAAAATATAGTTGTGTTATGGTAATTATACCATGATTGTTATAAGAAAACAATATTGTGATGGGTATGTAGAAAGCATAATTAATAGGGTTATTGGAAGAAAGTTGCAGAATCTAGGTTTTTGTCCTAACGTTGTAAATGAAATTTGTTGGAGATTTTGGTGTCTGAAATGGTGAGAGAGTGGGCTCAATGCTCAACATAATTTCCTTTGCCTATGGTACACAGACAGCATGCCAAATTCTCCATCATTGAATTTCTTCAATACAAGAAAATAATTATGAATTTTTTAATATTTGTTGGTTTAGACGTGTCCATGTAGGGTTCATGTAAAGGTGTGTTTGGATGATAGAGGTGAAAGAATGGAGTTGTTCTGAACACATTTGGCATTAGGTGCCATGCAATGTTTTTGTGGATTTCGAGAACATCATATTCAGATAACTTTTTCAATTAGTTTTAAAATATTCTTGCTTAAAGATAAAAAACATGAACAAGTGGCTGGGGGCTTATCCATGCATGGATGCTATATATGCTATGGTATATATATATATATATATATATATATATATATATATATATATATATATATATATGAAAAAAAAAGAAACTTCGATCTCTTTTATGAGTGCTTAATTATGAAATGTAGCTATGTTATTGATTCTCTTCTGCAAAGTACAAGCTCATATTTGACTGCTATCCTCCCTATGCTTTGACTCTACCTGCCTACACTACACATGTAGTTCTCCAAACCTCTCAACTAATCCTAAAAATAAAGATTTGAAGTATATGATAGGAGTTTGAACTTTAAAATAAATGAGAAACATTAATAAGGATGACAAGTAAATATCCTCTGTATAAAATTAATGCTGCTTGGGTGAATATATCTGTTTACGTGTACTAGAGAAGATGGATTTGAGATTTTAATAGTGTTACTAACGCAAAAACGTTGTTTAACGTCGGTTAATTTAGGTTTTTAGTGTCATTTTCTCAATCGATGTTTATATGAGTGATGTCAGAATTCATCCAACCGACGTCTATATACACGTCAGTTAATGATATCCACCGACGTCTATATAGACGTCTGCTTATACGCAAACCGACGTCTATTTACTCTATATAGACGTCCGCCTATTCTTAAACCGCGTCAACATGAATATATAGAGGTTGTAAATGACACTAACCGACGTTGATGTTCTTATAGACGTCGGACCATGCACTAACCGATGTCTAACAAGGGCGTTGTGTTTTAGTGCAGTTTTGATCCTTCGGTAGCATTGTGTAACACTCTCCTTTCGCTGGTTTCCCTAGAAAAAAAGTTTGCGTCTTTTGAATCTTCTATGACATTCAACCCAAAACCGAACCTGGGTCCATGACTACTTCCCATTATTCAACCGCAAAGAAAAAAAATTACGGTGATACGAGAACTAGACAAGGAACCAAGTTCCATCTTAGGTCGAGAAGCCATAGAAAACTCAAAAGAGCGCCACTCTTCTTGTGAGGAAGCAAGCAAAGGGAGAATGTTACACTATGTTACAAAGAAAGGATCAAAACTGCACTAAAACACAACACAAAGAAAACAAATTTTAATCAATTGAACGACAAGATAATCGATAAAAAACTAAAGAAAGTTTAAACGGTAAAGCATAAAAAAAACCACGCACCTGGGATGCAAGAGAGGAAAAGGAGAGGACAAAGACAATAACATATTGAGAAACGACAATGGAATGCCGCAAGAGATAAAAAGTAGAGGTGCGCAAGCGAGTAAAAGAAGAGGAGAAGCAGAGAAAAAGGAGAAGAGATGAAGACGAGATCAGAAACTGAATGGTGAGAAGAGTTTGCGATCTATTTAAAATGAAATGGGGCGTCGGTTGTTCCCGAAACCGACGTCTATAGACATCGGTGTTTCAGGGGATCTGACGTCTATGAAGCTGAAAAGATTGACATTTTGGTTTCCTGTCAGGGTAGTTCACGTCAGTGCCCCTCACAGCCGACATCTAAAACCCTTGAATTTGGTGAAAATACAGGAACTTAGACGTTGGTGGCCCTCAGAACCGACGTCTACATTGAAGAATTTTTGTCTTCCCGCCTTCCAAACAGGCCTTAGACGTCAGCGTTTGACTACGTGACGTCTAATTGCCTGGGAATTAGGTGAACAGCATTAATTGTAGCCCCGTCGACGTCGCTTTTTCACGGGATCCGACGTCTATTCTACGTCTAAAGCTGAACCGGTTGACGTTTGATTTCCTGTCAGTGACGTAGACGTCGGTGTCCTTTCTAGCCGACGTCTAAGCTCTTGGGAATTTGATGGGCAACATTAATTGCAGCCTAGTAAACGTCGGTCCCCGTGAACACCGACGTCAATGAACTGTCTTATCACATACCTCAGGCAATTGGACGTCAATTGGCGGCAGGTGCGACGTCTATGATGTCGTAGACATCGCCTAATATCGAAACTGACGTCTAGTTTTCCAATTTATTTACGATAATGCCAGCGTACATTAATAGACGTCGGATTTTCACAAAACCGACGTCTAATGGGTGACGTTAAATAGCGTTTTTGCACTAGTGTGTAAATAAAATTTTTCAATTATTTGAAGTTAGTTTTGACTACTCGGTCACATTGTAATCGTTCGGTTTTATTTATATACTGATTTTTTTTTATCGAACGTTCTCTTCTTGTGACTGCTCGGTCATGTATTTTTGGTTATGATTTTCTGGCTGTGTTGTTCAGTTTTTGCTGTATTCGACCTCTATTATTAATAACTGAACGGTTTTTTGCTTATGATCATTCAGTCATTATGTTATATTATTGTTGTTTGGGTTAGCTATATATTGTAGCCAGTCTTTTACATTTTTGGTAATTCAATCTCGAAGATTTTTTAGATATTTTTCTCTCTGTTTATTCTCTCTCTGTTCTCTCTTTTATCATTTGGGTTTTTATTCTATTTTCACGCGAATCCAACAAATAGTATTTGTATGATAGTAAGAGCTTTGGGGTAATTTTGGGTAAAAAGCTATTTTTTATCTTCAAAAAAGTTCTTTCTAAATCATTTGCATTGTGGGGCAAAACCATTCTGATATGAAATAGGAAAAGAAAAATTAAACCAGTTTTTATTTGATGCACATATAATAATTTGTGATTTATTCGTTTTAAATATTTTTTTAAAATAAACTCAAACATATTAATAATTAATAATATGATAACACGTATCTTATTGTAAAAATATTGTTAATATATAATTGTCATATGAAAAATACCATTGAAACGCTTTTATCATAATCACTGCAACAATTTTTTTTTCTGTTTCCATTTCTTTTTTTAAATTTTCATGAATTTTAGTTTTAAATAATTTGAATAATAATATTAATAATAAATAATTTTTTTATTACTAATGTTTTTATACTTAAATACAAATTTTTTATTTTAAAAAATAATTTTGATATTTTTTCTTTTTATAATATTTTTTCTAATAAACATATTATTAATAAATAGTATTTTATATCACTTTTATAATTAAAAATATTTTAGTAATTTTTACTTTTATCAATTAAAATTATTTTTTTTATCTCACGTCAACTAAATTCTATACTAATTTTTAAAAAAAAATCTAAATTTTCTCACTCACTTCCAAATTCTTAAAAATAAACCAAATAAAACAGAAAAGTAACACTAAATTGGTGATTTAAAAACTAAATACATAACTCATAATTGTTAACTTTTTTAATTGCATTAAAAGATAGAAATAAAGTTGAGAAAGAAATTTTATATAACAAATATTCTCTACTAATAAAACTAATTTAGTTGTAACAATTTAAAAGGCTTAAAAACTAAAAACTGTGAATTTTGATAAAAAATTATTTTTATAATATTTATACAGTATCATTGATTTAAAATATCTATATTGATTTGATACATAGTGCTGTCACTCCCACCTAATACAGTACTGATATGTGAACAAAATTTTTTAAATTTAGAAAAATATTAAAAAACATATATGACACAATTTATCTTCTATGAACGACTTAAATACTGTTAAAAAATTAATTTGACATTAAGACTTTGTTGAACATGAAAATTTTTTTGAAAAAACTCAATAAAAATAAAAAATAAAAATAATATTTAAAGCTGGAATGTTTTTTAGTTTATATATGTTTAAAATTTTATATAATCTAAAAATAACACAAATTTAAAATATATAAATGGATTTGATGTGATGTTAATTATATGAGATTAGATTAAGTTTAAATTCCATATATCATAATTATACTTCAAAAATTATATTTGCGTCTTCGTGAGTGCTTTTTTTTTTTTTTTATATTTATATAATCTTCCTTTTATTAGACAAGATAAGGAAGACTATTGATGTTGGGAAGTTTTTTATGATAAAGATTATTATTAATGGTCCAGTTCAAAAGTCAAATTCACTGTAGAATTTAGATGAGTTAGCTACATTGTATCTTGGCTGGCTTGTTTTAATTCGCTATTAATTAATGCTGTCAAAATATTCTAATTTTTTTATATAAACAAAGGATGTTCTAGATGTTTGGATAGGGAAATGCAAAAGTTTCATCTTTATTAAGTAAATACAACAATTAACGAAAATAAATAAGTTATATTGAAAAATGTTCAATTTAATTTGTTGGCTATAATGTTCAATTTAATTTACTTTTATATTAAATATTTAATTCAAAAAAAAAAATCGCCGAACATCTTCCTATTAATCATCGAGAAAGGAAATTTTCTCATCTGATACCTACAAGGAAAACTGTCTTTATATAAAGAAGAAAGTTTAATTTTTCATATTTTTTTATTAATATTTTCTAATCTTCTTTTAAACCATTGTAATTATGGTTTGGAGTTTTTTAGAAGGAATAATGATATTATAACACATTTTTTATATTTGAGACAGAATATAAGAATAAAACAATTATAAAAATATAAAATTTTGTATTTTTTTCAAAATAAAAAAGAATAAAAGTAAAAAATATAGTATTGTAGAAAACTTATGTGTATCAAATAATATTTTTATTTTCAGATACACATTCGACATCCTAACAAGTTTTTCTAGATATGAAGAGACTAAACATTTAATTTGAAATTTATATGCACATAATTATTTTTATTCTTTTTTACATTTAAAATTTGAACATGATATATAAAGCTAAGCAGGATTGATATTTTTTGCAATAAATTGTGTATTGTCAACTAAATCACATGGGATTGAATTAAGGATAGATTAAAGAATTGTGTCCACGCATTATTCTAATATTAAAATAATTGATTTTGTTCCTTTTATAATTAGCTAGCGTGCATGCCCTAACTTTGTTGTCTATTATGTCCTCTCATCCACGTTTGTGTTGTGCATTAATATGACTTTTTGTCTTCACTACCAAATCATAGACACTAACAACTTCATCTCAATGTTTTTATCAAAACTTTTCGTCTTCATATCAAAAGTCAAGCTCACCACAAACTTTCAATTTAAACCTTACTTCATATCGTTTTATTTCCCTCACAAAAATAATGTTTTTGCCTTTCCCTATATGTTGAATTCAGAGAATGATAGCAACACCAAATACTAAACATATACTTTATTTCATAAAATCACTTTCGTAAACTCTCATATTTTTAACCTAGCATCTTTCTCTATAATTGTTTTATTTTATTTTTAAATGTAGAATTGTTATACATTCATGATATTCGAGAAAAAAGTTTAAATATTCATAGTTCTTATGAGCGTCTATTTTTAAATTATTCATGCAGGTTTGTTTATTTTATTTGGTACAGTATAAGTCTCTAGTGGTTTATGTTAAGCACACTTAATCTTGGAGGTTTTATGGATTAGATTACCGAAAAGTAAATGCATTTGTTGATATGAGTAATCAAATCAATTTCTTTAAGTTATCTCTCTCATTTCGATGTATGTTCGATTATTCCATGTGTCTCTTCCACTCGAAGCATGTCAGGAGCTGCTCTTTGTTTGTGCCTCTCACACTTCATATCTCTTGCACCAACGATCACTCCTCATCCTCGTCAGTGCTTAAGTATCACAATTTGAGTTTATGAAGTCGAAGTTAAGTATTCTTGAATTTCTAAATTCTAAATTTAGATCAAAGTTATCTTTGTCATTGTTCCATCATATTAAAAATAACCACTATCTAGATATCAAATATGTATTTATAGATTTTCATGAGTTTTTAAATAGTGACAACCTAATTATGACCTAATATAATAATAATCTGATTTAAGATTAACATATTTACAATTATTACTAATTTTGTTTGTGATCTGGCCAATCAAACATTTCACGATGAATTAAAAGATATGTTGATCATTCGATCCATTACTAACCCAACAATTATTAAACATCTATATACATATTAAACCTTCATACGTAAACTTTGTTATTATACTATTTATAAGTAGTGTTTGTGTTTTGTTTTGAATAGACTTTAGGAAATACTAGGCTCAGCTGTAATGCAATAGTGGTGGTAAAAATAGTAATGGTACTAATATGAATTATGAGATTTTTTTATGTGATAATGTTATGATAAAATAATATTAGGGATGTATTAATTAAGTGGGAAAATGGAATTAAAAAGAATATATGAACGGCGGACGTTCGAAAATGGAACATGATTTGGACATGGTTATGAGCTCAAGAAGATTCTTAAAGAACGTAGTAATAATGAAAATGTATGACTCTGATGCATGTGAAGATTTAGAAAATCGATTATATTATTGATGCCAAATCTCAAAGTAAAGAAAAAGATGAACCTTTTATACAACTTGCACTTCTTAAGCCACAATGTCAATTATTATTCATGATTTCTACACATTCATATCATATCATATGCCACTTCAAAACAAAACTACTCTACTTTTATATATAAAATATATATATGAGTGGACCTTCTAACTAATACTTTAATCCATCCATGAAAAAATTCTCAATGTTTCTTATTAAAAATTACAGAGAACTTTTTAGGAGGTATATATATTAATCAAATTTTATGAAACGTTTTCTTTTTCAAATTCCATAATCAATGTTGATTTAGTTTTTAAATTTATAATAATTTGTGAGAAAAAAATATAAGAATATAAAAAATAGAGTATTAGAGTATCAGAGTTGATAAATATTTTAAAACAATAAGAACAAATTATTTAAAGTTAAAATAATTCAATAAAAATAAATAGAATTTCTTAAACTCGTTTTATTACTTAAAATATAAACTACTTCTCTAAAACTCTTTCTCTTAACTTTCTCTCTACAAATTCTAACTCCTGGATTATCTATTTGACAATCAGGAAGTTCTTAGGAAGTAACGGCGGAATAATCTTCACTTCTATCTGATCAATTTTTAGTATACAATAAGTAAGTTTTGACTCATTTTTCTCTTTTGTTCTTAATTAGAAATTTACGCAAGATGATTATTCGTTGCATGCGTTTTATGGCTTCTTTCCCTAGTTCTTTGGTATTCTGAGAACGTAAAGACTCATTTTGTTTTTAATTCGGTGATTTGTAAGCATTTATAGAGTTCCTTGAACTCTAGGGTTCTATTTTTATAAAATTGTGTTGTTTTTATGTAAGGTAAGGAAAACTTGTATTTTAGTCATACATTTAGCTTTTATAGTATAATTTGTATTTGGTTGGATGATATAATAATTAAATTGTAAATGTGATATACGTTATAGTTTTACTTGAAATTGGATAATGTTTATTTAGTAGATCAATTGTTTGAGTAAGTAATATGTGGTGGATCTGTTGTTAATGTTGTGAATAACATGTGTGATGTTGTATGAATAATTGGAATTGGTTAAAATGGGTAAGGGGTAGTGAGTATAAAAAAATGGTTTAATATTTGAAATAGAAATCTTAATAAGCAAAATTGTTAGAAAATGATTGGAATGGATAAAATGATACATGTCATTTAAAACTTGTAGACATTATAAATAACTAAACTTATGAGTTATAAATACGTGTTAGCTAGTAGAGATGTTTTAGAAGGTTTTAAGCTCAAATTATAAATAAGACACATTCATGATACTAAACCAAAGTTTATTTGGACTTACTTAACCTAAGAGAATAATTTTAATAGTTTATTTTTTTACTCCTTTATTTATAATCATTATAGTAAAAATGCTTTTGAAATCGTTTAATATGTTAATTTGAATAAAACAAAATTTTTTAAAATATGGTGTCATTTTTGAAATTTTTGTTCAATTATAAACTTCGGTTCTAAAATAATTAAAGATTATATTGATATATGCTTTGATTATTTAAATAATTGAAGTTTACTGTTTTTAAAATAATTTCAAAAGTGTCATTTGTACAAAAGAGTTGAAGCATAATCTCTAAAATAATCGATCCAAAAGCCTTCACCTACACTAATAAACATACTACTTAATATCACTAAAAATCATCAATTTTCAATAAATTAAAATATTAACATTTTTTCAAGTCAATAAATTATTGCTCAATTTTAAATAATGCAACAAAATACTAAGAAGTAATCCCTAAATATTCATGTCCAATTATCTCAATCCGTCAAACAAGCACACTTTTTCTTATTCCAAAATTGTAGTGTAGAAATAAAACTAACTTTTTTTTTTTTTACCTTAGTTTTTGTTATACTAAGGAGTCTAGAGGTTGAAGAAGAAGAGAAATCAAAACTTTTAATGAACTCCTTTGTTACTTGATAGATTATAATTCTAACCATAAAAAAAATGTGATAACAAGCTCAAAATCAAACCTTCAATCAATTGTAAATAAGATCAAATATAGTCACATGCAAAAAGATTAATCAACCATCAATAGTGTTATGAATCCTCAAATACTTACTTACACTAGTACAAAAACAGCGTACAACGTCGAATACTTGTTACCTTTCACGTCGAATTCGAGAACGACGTCATATCAGGAGGCATTAAATTGACATCGAATGTCGAATTTTGTCAATATACGACGTTAATTTAACGTCGAATTTTGTCAATATACGACGTTAATCAATTTTTTTAATTTTTTTAATTAATTGTGATCCTTTTTTACAACTCTACGAGATCTAAAAAGCAGAAAAAAAAACAACACATTTCAGTTTTTGGTATTTTATAACGCATGAACTATGAACAGTAATATAAGATCAATCAAAGAACAATAAGAAACAACAAAGAAGTTCAATAAAAGAACAAACAAGTTCAATCAAACAATAATAACAAACAAGTTCAACCAAACAACCACAACAAAAAACAAGTTCAACAAAAAAAAAAAAACAAGTTATCAACAAATAAGTTCTTCAAAACTAAAACTAACCTGGGTTCATCGGAATAAAGTGTTACCACCAGTGAGAGAGAAAGAAGAATAGGCCTATGAAGGACAAGAACACAAAAATAATCGGTGAAAACAAACGAAAATTATACCTAAAGTAGTTAACTAACATGCGTTTGTATCAAATGAAAGAAATATTACATGTGATAGTCGTCAAACTTCGTTCGAAAAAAGTTTGGACAGATAAAAAGGTCTTGCGGGTTAAGATAAAGTGAATGAGTTTTCAATCTTCCGCTCAATTTTTTTTTAATTCACTAACCTTTTAACGTCTGTCGCTGGGGCATTCGACGTTTTATATCCTTTTACGTCGAATTACAATTCTAAACGACATTTAATAATTGCATTTATTTACAAAAACACCACCGGTCCTTTTTAACGTTGGTTATTTAGTGGTTCGATGTTAAACATGTGACATTATATGCAGTTTTTGCACTAATGTGGTTTTGTTCCATTGAAAACCCACAACCTTGATACTTAATATATAAATTCGTGTTTTCAATGATTTCTAGTGCATATTTTCTCTTATAAAACCTCTCAAGATTACAGACTACCTGCAGCTTCATAAAATATTTTAAGACTCCAATTTTTCATATAAGAACAATAAATTGTGTAAGGATTAGAAAATGTTATGTCTAAAATATTAATTTTAACAATAATTAAGTCATTTACGTAACCTAACATATGGAGATGTATTTTTCGTGTGTACAGTATAAATAGTAAGTAATAAATATGAATATGATTGAATAAAACCAAGTTAATTTTTAATTGATTCTAATCTCTTAGATGATTTTTAGATCTGGGAAGTATTAATATAAGTTTGATTTTTGTATATAATTGATATCGAAGTAGTTAGTAATGAAAAGAAAGAAAAAAAAAATTACCATTATAAAATATGTTTAATATAGAGTATCAAATATCTAAGAAACTATATGGCCAAATTGGATGGTAACTGTTTCTTTCACGATTTTTCAAATCGACTCTCATTTATTTCTTTCATTGTAGAAGCTAAAGTTTTATATATTATCCGAAATAAATCCTGAAAGTAATTTTAAATTATTTTACGGCTAATCACAAATTAATTAAATGAGAGAAAATATCGTTAGTGCATTGCGATAACTAAACCAATTTGGTGGAAAAATAACTCTAGTATCTTTTCTACGCATAAAAGTATTTATGGTTAAGTATGCTTACTGAAGGATGTAATAATTGTTTGTTTAAACAGACAATAATTATGAAAAATGATACAGAAAATAAAATTAAAAATATACATTACTAAGTTTTTCTAAATATGAGCCAAACGGGCTTCGGCCCGTTTACTCGTCAGAAAAATTGGGCCTTGTTTCTTAATAACTCGTCAGAAAATAGTTGAAACATATAGTGCACAAATTTTTTGCCATATTATCATACTAATAATATTTCTAAACTATTTCACTATTTTGCTTTATCTTACTCCAATATTTTTGCTTAATGTGTTTTTAAGATATGTATAAAGGAAACATTGATATTAAACAAAACATTATAAGTATTTAATACTTCAGAAATCTAAAATATAATTTAATCAACATAACATATATTGTAATTTTTTAATTTATATCATGAAAATACTTATTACTATTCCATCATTGGTTATTTTGGAAGACAGGTAAAAGAAATAAAATAAAATAAACATTTGTAATTTATGAAAACAATAACAAGTTCCTCTAACAACACTTCAAGCCACCAATAAAAAACTTTCTCCTTGCAACTCTTTTCCACACCTTTCATTCACACATATAATTTCATACAAACATAACAGATAATCACATGAAATCACATCCATCAAATTATATATATACATATTATATATACTTTCTCCTTTCTGGTGCACATAGTTGATCACAAAGAATTTCAGATCATCTTACCGTTTTTTTATATTAGTTACTTCTTTCTCATCCTCTTATCATCTCTATCACATCAAACAAAAAATATAAAAGAAAATAGAAATTACACCTAGATAATGAAAGAAAACCAAAAGTAAAACTTGTTTTTGCTATAACTAAAAATAATTGATATTGATAACCCATTAACGAAAAAGAAATAGAGATTGAATCTACAAACATAAAAAAAAAAAATGATTTTTTTTAATTAGGTTTAATTATGGGAATGAATGGTGTGGGATGTGTAGTGGAAACCACCTAAGCTAAGCTAAGGTAAAGTAGACAGGGTAGGATAGAGTAGGTTAAACAGTAAACAGAATAGACCAAGTGTTTAAGAAATAAATAAATAAATATTAAGTGGAAAAAAGAAAAAGATAGATAACACAGATGACGAGGTACACTAACACAACGCTGCTGCCTCGAGCCCTGCAAACCTCACACTACTCACAATTCAATCTGGGTACTTCTTGTTCTATGTTCCTCTTACTGTTCTTGTCGTCTTTTTCATCTCTCACGCGCTTCTCTTCCTCCTTTTCATTTCTTCACTCATCCGCGCGTCTCCCTTTCTTTTCCTACCCTTACACTTGTCTATTCACTGTTCCTTCTCCTTACTACATTCATCATTTTTTTATTTTTATTTTTTTATTAGGTTTAATTGTTTCTTTTGTTCCCAGTTTGGTTGAAATGTGTTAAATTCGTTCCCTTTTTAGAAAAATGTCAATTTCGTCTTTATATGGAAAAAATTTGTGTCAATCAATTCATCTCCGTTGAAAATCATTATTTTCAAAACTCACTTTATCCACTGCAATATCAGGGATCGGACCCATGAAATGGTCATTATTCAAAACTCACTTTAAATTTTTAACACCATTAGTTTGTATTTAACGGAGATGACTTGATTGACACAAATTTTTTCTATATAAAAACAAAATTGATATTTTCTGACAAATTTGACACGTTTCAATCAAACTCAAAAAAGAAGCCATTAAACTTTTTTATTATTATCGTATTATTGTATTGAAATAATAATTATTAGTATACTACTGCTACTGGTAACATACACATGCACATAGTAGAAAGCTTAAAGAATTCAACACCTGTCATGTGTCTCTCAATCAATCTTTTCTTCCTTCCTTCAACATCTTGGGAATATTGTTTAACTCTTGGGATTCAACTTCTTTACCATTCTATTACATTCTTCTTGAAAATCTCACTCATCAAGTAGAAAATAAATAAAGATGCATACTTTTGATCATCATAGACAGACCTCACTGATTTCAATGTTGATGATTACGAAAACAATATATATTTATTATTAATTAGTTATGATGGAATATATTTATATATAAACATTAACTTTTCTTTTTATCTTGTTAATTTTGTATTTCTTACATGTGAATAGCACGGAAGATACCTCCACTCTTGTTATTAATTATTTATTTATTAGTTTTTGTATTAAAGATCGGTTAATTTTTTTCACTACAAATATACATTGTTATTATTAAACGTTTTCGTACTTTTAATTATCTCAAATTATTTAAAACTTAAGAATAAGGACAATTTAAATATATTATTTATTATTTAAAGTTTTTTTAAAGGCAAATTCGTCACAAAGATTTTTAAGTTTTAAAATGAACAATAATTCAAATGCAATAATAAATTCTTATCCCTTGACTTAAGAGCTTATATTCCTATTGGCAAGCATAAATTGTTTGAGATAAGGCAAAAGATAATTTAAATTCATCTTCTTCCTTTAATTTTGTGAGACATCCTATTGGGATAAAACTATAAAAAAAAAGTTATAAGTTTTGAAACAATCAATATTTTAAATGCAATAATTGATTTTAATTTCTTTTTTACGAGTTCTAAAAGATAGATAAACTTAAAGACTTTGTCTTATACATTTTTATAAAAAAGAAAAAGAGAAAAACAAACTCTATACGACAACTTCGTCTAACGAAATTGTGAACTTAGTAACATAATTAAAAGAACTAATTTTAAGAAAACAAAGCTTGGATAGAGAGTTTCATAATATAGTTAGATAAGCTACAAATATATAAAACTTGTATATAAATATGAGTAAAACATGTTCGACTCATCTAAGTGTTTAAAGGAATCTACTATGGAATTTAGAACAATTAAATTAATATAATATTATCTAGGGTCTAAGTTGCGAAATTTGCATATTATAAATCCATAAATTTATTTCAAATTTAAATGACAGTTTATGTTCTACATTAAATAAATACAAGAAAGTTAAACACAATATAAAGATATAAAGAAAATGATTTATAAATTTATTGTTTTAAAATATTAAATTTGATAAAATTAAATATATATAAATTTGATAAAATATATATATATATATATATATATTCATATTAAAAATTTCACATCAATTAAAATAAGAAGGATTTATAATATATAAATGACATACATAATTTATTTTATAAATAAATCTCGAGAGATTTCTCATATATATATATATATATATATATATATATATATATATATATATATATATATATATAATTTGCACGAAAACAATAAAAGTAATGATAATTGAAGAATTAAATTAATAAATTGGGTGTCCTTAAAAAGATATAATTTAATTGGTTGCTGTTATACTTATACCATATTTAGATAGGCATGTTAGTATTTAAAAAGCAAAGGAAAGACATAAAGACATGAAGAAATTGAGTGGAAAAAAAAACAGGATGAAAAAGAGAAGAATAAAGAAATTGTCTGTAGAATTAGATTATTGTAGAATAAGATAAGGATGTTTTGTTGGGGAAGCAGAAGATGTGGTTGGGTTGTAGCAATAGAAGAAGAAGAGAATGAAATGCATTAATGAGCTACAATCTACAGTGCTCTGCTCTATAAAGTGTTGTTTGGTTTGTAGAGTGGTCCCTAACATAAATGTTGCAGACAAAAAGGCTGCCCTTGTTTGCCTTAACTCACTGCAGACCCCTACACACTCTCTCTCTCTCTCTCTTCTCTTATGTAATTTCACTGTCATTCTTCATATCTTCTCAAACTTAACCATTTCCATTTTTCATTTTCTTCCTAACCCTACACTTACCAATCCTTAATTAAAGACTTTAATCCTTAACTAAACACTTTATACATATATTACATGTAATATAAAAAATTATTGTTAGAATTCTCAAGTCGACTAAAATTAATACTAATTTATAATATATAACAGTTAAAAACTTTATTTTATATTTGTAGAACTGAGTTAGATTTAAAATTTAGGATTAAATATCTTTTTACTTCTTATATTTTGGAGCGATTTTGGTTTTAGTCTCTCTTTCAAACTAAGGTATAATTTAGTCCTTCAACTTTAGAAAACTCTGGTTTTAGTCTTTTTTACCAAATTCTTTTTAATTTTATTTGTTGTTTCTAAGCACGTTTCATTATAGCATTTGGATTGTTTATACTGTTTGATACATTTTTGCTTCAATGTTAATTGAGAAACGCATCTGAAACAACAAATAAAATTAAAAAAATTTGGTAAAAAGGACTAAAACCAGAGTTTTCTAAAGTTGAAGGACTAAATTATACCTTAGTTTGAAAGAGAGATTAAAACCAAAATCGCCCCAAAGTATAGAGACTAAAAACATATTTAGCCTTAAAATTTATTTCTATTAATTAGATTTTGAAATTTAATTTAACCTAATCTTAAGTTTTGATGATTCTTGTAGGTCTTCGTCATTTCTTATCATGCAGCATCTAAAAGTTATATCTCTACAACTAAAAGAAAGACAAGGAAAAAGGTTGTCTCTTCCTAAATTCTGGAAAATAAAAAACTATTTTTAGTTGTATTTTGGTCCTGAGTTCATCATTAAAAAACCTTTTTTGATGATGGTAAAATTGACAGTGTCACCTGTACTTCAATGGTTTTGGACGTGTTCGTGATGGAGAACTCTAGCACTGAACTAAAGTACATTTCAGTTGCTCAAACTCCATTCATTTTTCTTCATATTTTCATTATTACACTACTTTTGTTTTTTAGACTCAGACACTCAACTGGGCTTTCATTAAATTCAGTTGCTTTTCTTAACAGATAACAAATTGGGCCCTTAAGTCCAATTTGCAAAATCAAATTTTGTCAAACAAAAAAAAAATGAGATTCAATCAATGTGTTATGAGCTTTGACTTTTCTGGCTCATAATTATCTTTTTACTCCATTTCTTAGTTTCTTAAAAATATCTAAAGCTTTTATACATGCAAAACACTACAATTTATACACAATGAAAATATGTGGAAAGTATAAAATAATTTGTAGGATAATGCAAATTTAATTATTCACTGAACGTTCTTTCACGATATAACTATTAGAAGTTCCGATAGATATCTGCCTTGTTATAATTATAGGACACTTTTATATAAGAATATAATTACTTTTTTGTAATATATATAAGTTTTCTTTTGTTTGATTATGTTTAAATATAAGTTATAAACATTTTGCTGGTTTACACCCTTATCCTAAATTTTGAAGCATGTGTTTTTTGTTAGAATTCATAATTAACTCATATTATAATTGAATGTTCACATGATACCATTTTTATAATTATGAAATGTAAATAATTTAGTTATTGTTTAAATGCAAAATATAATATTAGAAAGTGTTATCAATCGACTGATTTAAGAATCCCTTTCACTCTTATTTTCTGAAGAAAAAAAAAACTTTATGAATTCATAATATTATATTTTTTGCTATGCATTTCAATAAACTTCACTAACTTAAATTTTTGTGAGTCTGGTGATAAAAAGTTTACTAGAAACTTATTAAAAAAAATCTTAAATTCCAAAATTTCTTTAATTTGTTTAATTTACTTTTACCTAAATCAAATAATTTGACTTAAATTTTAGGTTAAATATCAAGAATAAAGCAAATATTATTTGTTATATAAATAAATATGATATTATATATTTAAAGTTAATTTTAACCATTAACAAACCTACCTTAGTATATCTTTTAAAGGTTGTTTTGTGGTTATATTCTATTTACACTAATTTCATACTTATGAAAACAAATAGTTAATTTCTATTATAACTTTCAACTATAAAATTATATAATTTATTTATAGATATAAAAAAATTAAAATTATGAATATAATGACTATAATTTGCAAACATATTTCTCTGTTTCACACATTTTCATTTTGTAAGAAAATGCTTCATAATTATTTTAATAAATAAACAAAAAATGGAAAAAATTATCCGAATGAAACTACAAACATTACATTAGTTTGATTACAATTGTACATTTGAGTTGAATGAAATTTTATTTTAAACTAAGATGCCTAATTTAATACAAATAATTAATTTAAGTAAAAGCAAGTCCACCTTTTTATTATCACAACAAGTAACTAGAAACCAATTTAAGTCAAATCAAAATTAAGGGTATATATATCATGGACGATATAAAGGAATTAATAGGTTTTGTGTTATATATGATAAGCAAAGGAAGATAGCATCGAGGACACGTATAACATTGCAATAGGTTTAAGTTTAAAAGGCCAAAATGGAACAATATGTCGAATAAATATCACTAAGATAGGTTTTAACCATGTTAAAAGGTAAGTATTTTAAATCTAATTCAACTCCATAAAATTAACTTGTAAGATAAGGTTTGCACCTAATTTATATATTATAATTTACTCTTATTTTTAATCGATGTGAGACTTCTATGTCAACAGAAACACTACTATCATATCCATATTCAGCACAACAGTATTAATTAAGAACCTAACTAGGAGACCCTTTTACATACAATATCCAGCACCTCTTTGGTTGCTCCGAAATTGGTTGTCAAAGTTAAGTTTCTGTTAGCCTGTAACAGTGGTTAATTAAAGACAAAATATCTAAAAGTTCTTATAGGGCATAAGTTCCTTTCAGATATTTATTATTTTGGACCCTATTCTAACGTAGACTGCTATTTAAGCCTTTAATTTACAAAAACAGACTTTTTCTTCCGTTTGCTGCTTTAATTAATAACATTAGGCACATTCGTGTCTTACCTTGTTGCTTCCACTTACACCAGTAATCAGTAATGGAAACATTTTCTTTTCATCCTTTTATATGTATGCTCATATGTAACATATAAATAGCTATAATATAGTACACAATCTATAGAATATTGCAAAGTTCATCAAGCTTCTTCGTTATGTAAGAAAACCACTTAACAGAAAAACTGGAAAGAAACTATTGATTTCTATAATATCATTTCTCAAAACTGTAAAATTAGAAATCAGGAGCAGAAAGATGAGTAATGTGTATACTACGATCTATAAATCAGTGTACAATGTTATGTGTGGTTGGTTGTGATTAAGAATGAACTATCTAGTAAGAATTTCGACAGGCTTTTCTTTTTCTTTCCATTCGATGAATCTGCATGGCGAAAACCTAATTCTGTATTCTGAAATGGTTTCAAGCTTAGGAGACCAGACCTGATCCTTGGACTTCACAAGCTGTTCGTAGTGTTTCTGCAACTCAGGAGTGCTGCAGAGGAAACTGGAAGGACCGATATTCTCTTTGTCTGCACCGGTTATGAGCCTGGTGATGAACTCTGGCATCACCTTGATCACGATCCTTCCATCAGAACCTTTCAAGTACTGAAAAGGACACGCCCCAAACTTGATGGGGGACTTGTTAGGGCAAGATCCAAAGGCTGAAATGGAAGCGACGGAAAGGGTGGTGCATGCAAAACGATCAATGGGAAGAACAAAGTAGGTTTGGCCTGGCATGAGTTCATCGTCAATGGAGAGAGCAGGGATAGGGTGTCCGATGAAGAAAGAGTCTGCATGGCACACCATCATTTCAGGGAACTCAAACATGATCTCACCAGCTATGTGTTTCCCCTTCAGGGATCTTGACGTGCCCTCCCAGAATACCAGTTTCACCATTTTCTTCGATGAACAATTCTTGTTGGGGTGAAAGCATGGAGTCTTCATTGCATTTCCCATCTGAACACAGAAACAGAAAGAGAGAAAGAGAGAGAGAAGTGGTTTAGAGAAGAAGAAGGTTGCGTGGTGAGGTTGATTATATATAGAGAAATTGATAATGTTGACTTTGGATAAAATAATGTGGTCCTTTCTTTATTTAGTTTAATGTTTGATGGGGTCGAAGGTCTGGTCAGCCATGCCGGCTTTGAAAAATTCACTTTCCAGCGTGATCGATGTGGGGCGCTTTAAGAACACACACACACACACACTCTTTTGTTGCCAACCCACACACGAACTTCACAACCTTAAATAACCCTAGACCTTCTTCTGTCTCTTCCTTGTACTACTGTTAGATTCAAACCTAAAAAGTTGCTTACCTTTTTCTTCATCCATCAATATCATAACATGGAGTATTTTGGCTTTTAATTTCCCCTTTTGGCGTAAACATTAGGTCACGTACTTTTTTTATTTTTTTAATCTAAACTATTATTTACATAATATATAGTTTTAAACAATATTTTATATTTTACGGAAAATTCATTATGTTTGATGGCATATAGATATATTTATAGAGAGTATAGTTTAGTGTAAGGCTAACAATTTCTCCTAATAAAGACCTAAAATAAATACAAAAAAAAAAGAAAAAAAAAACTCGCTTTTATGTAATTAAATGCGTTTGAATATTGTGTACTTACGGTCCAGCGCGGGGGGCAGAGAGTACTTTGCATAATTAAAGACTAATAATTTTCATAATTTCAATATTTTCATAATTAAAAAATTGTATTTTTATTATGAAAATCAATATTGATCATTTGCAGAAACTAATTAAAATACTAGTTGATAAGTAAAGCAGTTTAATTAAATAATAAAAAACCTAAGTTTTCTTCTTTATCTCACTACTTAAAACTAAAGTAACACGTAACATGGTATAGAAATTTAATCATTATCCAACGACCAAGTAAGCTCCAGTCAGCAATTTTTTTTTTAATTTATTTATTTTTGTATAAAATTAAGCACCTAATCTCTATGATTTGTGTCAACGTCATCGAAAATATGAACCCATCGAATAGAAATCATCCACGAGGCTCCTAAGTTTGAATTTATTGATTCTATCTAACCCCAATTAAAAATTTATTGATTTGATGTATTAACCCAACTAATTAATTTAATATTCTTAATTTTTATGAGTGACTAATATTTCAAATTGGTTTGGTTTAATTTTTTCTAGGAAATAGTGTAAGTCACTCAAAGCCTCAACTTCCCTTCGTATTATTCCAACCCAAACCAAGTTGTCGGTTTATGACCATTCTTGTGACTTTCACGTGTCAATTTGTTGCTTTTTTTTTTATTACATTGAAAGTCAAATATTATTCGTGATTCGTGTTCCAATCTTATATATTTGTGTCTTCTATAAATGTAATACTATAAGATATAATTTGGTGTTTTTTAGATAATGTGATTTTTTCAAAGATACAAAATTAAAAAATAATGTAATATAGCTATTAATAAATGCTTTATTTCTTAAAGAAAGGAGAAGATATAATATATACGCATGTGATTATGAATTTTGAAATGGTTTTGTTGTTTGAAACAATAAAAAGAAATATATGTGGGAACAAGTTAATATGGAGAAATGTTCTACACATATAAACAGCTGACTTTTACAATGTCAATATATAGAAAAGCTGAAAAACAACAATGGTTACACATACATGTATATGTTTTTAAAGAAGAAATGATGTTCTTTCTTCATTGACTATAACTTGTAGGAGGGAAGAAGAAATAAAACTCCATGTTTAAGAAGAGAAAAGATAAAAAGGTGTACCACTAGCTATTTGATAAAGAGATTAAAATGAATTTCTTGGTCATAAGAAAAATATAGCCACGGAAATAAAACTAGGTCAAGAGAATGCATATTAAGCCAAAATAATAAAATAAATGTCAAATGCTTTGCTGTATTTTCGTTTTTATTGTAACGTTGTAATCTTAACCTAAGGTGAAAAATGTTGTAGTGTTATTAAAAGTGGATTTCATCTTAACTCAACTTTACAAAACCGGCTTATAAGATGAGGTTTGCACCTCACTTATATATATATATATATATATATATATATATATATATATATATATAT